>NW_028297557.1:0-13571 GCF_049724085.1 Artemia sp. Qi Xiang Cuo
GAGCCTGGGGGACATTTGGAGACCGGGTGAAGGCCTTTGGGACCCCGGTGGTCTTTTGGGAGCTCGATGGGTCTTTGGGGGCCCGGGGATGGCCTTTGGGGGTTTGGGGGGGGGGGGTCTTTGGGGGCTCGGGGGTCTTTGGGGACCGGGGGGTTCCTTCTGGATTGGGGTAGAGGGATTGGAACCCTTTGGGATTGGGGTATGGAGATCGGAACCCTTTGGGGTTGGGGTAGAGGACCTAACAACACTGTTCAAATGGAACTTGTGTATTATAACGACCACACTCAAAACCTTTTCTAAAACCATCTTTTAAATCATCTTTTAAAATGTCTCTAACTGTTTCGCCGAAATAATTCCATAAGCTGTCTAAAACCGTTTCACCCAAATAATCCCTAAACGTAATTTCAGCGTGTTCCTTTTGTTTGGCATCTCTGTGCTTTCACATTTCAAATTTCTAGGAAACCCTTTCCTAGGTTAATCTCTTCATCTCATAAATGTTCCTAGCTACACTATTAAGGTTTCGTTAGAATATCAATTTATCTCTCCGACTTAAAGCTCAGTGAAGCCGTATTTAAAAATAGAATTTCTATCTCTTTAGACTCCCACATAATTCTAAGATAACAAGTGATGTCATTTATAATTCCTGACACTAAAGATCAATGAAGCCCTGTTTCAAAATAGAATATTAATTTTTCTCTCTGACCTAAAGAACGTTTATCCCTCAGACCTAAGATTAAAGAAAGCCAGAGTGTTTCTTAATGTCCCCCTCGTGAATCAATAATTTCCCCTAGCGATTATGTAAATCAAGTTCTCAGGTTAGGCTAGCCAAACAATCTCATAGCATTCGCGTCAGGCATATACATTCTCACTGACAACGAACAGACATAAAACAGGAACATAAATTGCTGTTGTCATCCATAAATGTGACAAAGTTTCTGTTTTTTCATTCTAACTGAAAAAAACCATGAAAATAGACATATAAGTGAAACAGTTAATGTTTTTTACATTCTTACTGAAAAAAACCATAAAAAAACCATAATTCGATTTTTACAAGCATGAAAATCATCAAATAGATCGACCAGCAAGCATAACCATCCAAAACAACAGATATCAATGTGAGAAAATTCCTGTTTTTCCAAGTGAGAAAATTTCTGTTTTTTCATTCTCAGTGAGAAAACCATAAACCACGTGGTACTGTCACGAGCTTTAGGGTCACCTCTACTTCTATTGAGAGCAACCTTTCGGTGAATGTACTTTTTTATCTCAACTGTCTCCCTGAAAACTTGGATGAGGCCTTCAACAGGGGCAATAATGGAGGTGTTATAGAATAAAACGAAATGGTGCGGGTTGTAATGCACATGCGGAGCCACGGCGGACTCAAAACTTTCAGGCCTTTGACATAGCTCCATAGCTTTTTAGGTTGAGGACCTGTGTTCTAACGATCTCTCTCCCAATTGCTTATGGGTTCTTCCAACATAGAAACAGCCGTAAGAAAATGGAACCCTAGAAAAACCACTACCCAAAAAAGGTTCGTTTTATCTTTACTGCAGTTAAAATAATCCCAGATTTGATTATAATTTTTTAAGGTGACATTTAAGTCATGTTTTTTAAGAATTCTTTGCAATTTGTCACCTAATTTGGGAAAATAGGGCAAAACAGTAAAGACTTTCTTATCACCCACTAAAGGGATGATATCCGTTGGAGGTTGTGGAGATGATAAATCTTTTTCTTTTTTTTGCCTTTTTTTGTCTTTTTTCTATGATGGATTCCAGTAACTTGATGGGATATCCATTGCAAAACAAAATGTCCTTCAGATAATTTAATTCTGGGATTATATGAGCCTTTGAACAAATTCTTATGATACGATCAACTAAAGATGTAACTACTCCTTTTTTTACACAAGGAGGCTGGTTGGAAGAGAAATGCCATTACCTATCATTATGTGCAGGTTTTCTATAAATTGAATATTCAAGCCTGAGAGATTTGTTGAAGATTAAGACGTCTAAAAAAGGCAGTTTATGATTATCTTCCAGTTCCAAGGTGAACTGAAGGTTGGAATCGAAACTATTAAGATGAAGTAAAAAAGCGTTAAGCTATATCTCTCCGTGATTCCAGACAGAGATCACATCATCGACAAACCGGCCCCAGAACCGGTGTTTCAGAGGAAAAGTATTGAAAGCGGAGGTTTAAATAAATTCCATATAAATAGTGGCCAAAAAAGGTGAAGGGCTCGCACCCATAGGGAGCCCATTTGTTTGGGTGAAAAATTGATTGTTGTACCGAAAATATACGGAATATCTATTGCAAAGGTGAACAAGTTACATCATAGTTTCAATTCACAACGTTTTGTTATTCATAGAGCCAATATTATCTACTAGCTTCTCTTGAAGAGACAATCCATATTTTTTTATCTCACCTGATTTTTTTATATCCGAAGTATAATTCGATAAGGCAGTAAAACTTGCCCAAATTGTACCTTTTTTTATATCAAGTTTTTTTAGTTTTTCAAAAAGGTGAACTGAATTTTTAATATAAGAAGCTTACGTCAACACAAGAGGACAATAAATTGTGGCTAACCATTTTCCCTGTCTGGAAGCTGGCGAACTATAAGAGGCCACAATTGGGTGCAGAGGAACTCCATCTTTGTGAATTTTTGGGAGACCATAGAATTTAGGAGCGGAGCACCCTTTAGGGTAAAACATTTTGTACATTTGTGGAGTAATGAGTCTTTCTTTTTGTAAAATTCCCAGCTCTTTTCGTACTTCACGGGTGAATTTGTCGGTGGGGTCTGACTCTATACGTTCATAAGTGTGAGTGTCGGACAAAATATCCGTAACTTTTTTATTATATGAGATTTAAAAAAAAAAAAAAAAAAAAAAAAAAAAAAAAAAAAAAAACGAAACAATAGTTTTGCAGTGGTGTTTTTGGGCAGTGGTGTTTATAGGGTTCCATGCTCTTGCGGCTGTTTCTATGTTGGAAGAACCCATCAACAATTGGGGGAGAGATTGTTGGAACACAGGTCCTCAATCGACAAAGCGATGGAGCTATGCCAAAAGCCTGAGACTTTTGATTCCAACTTGGCTCAGCATCTGTATGACAACCTGCACCATTTCGTTTTATTCGATAACACCTCCATTATTGCTCATGTTACAGGTCTCATCTAAGTTTTCAGGGAGGCAGTTGAGATAAAAAAGTACAGTAACTGAAAGGTTGCTCGCAATAAAGACTCGGGAGAAACGAATTTAAACCCCGTTTATAATGAACTAATTCATTCTGATTATTTTTGATTATATATTTAAAAAAATCCGATTTTGCATTTTAAACTAATCCGTGATGATGTTTTACATGTATAGCATTTAGCTTCTAAAAATGCTCTGTATAAATTAAAAATTGAATTCCCATTCAGTACTGTATTTTTTCATTCAGTTACCCTTTCACCGTTACATGGAGGGGGTCTTCAAATTTTAGTTGCGAGTCGTTTCAAGGTTTGAATTTTTTTTTTTTTTTATAGTATCCATGGAGTTTTATTATTAATTTTTATGTTATTATTCTTAAATTAGGACGGTCAATCGGAAGTATTTACCGAAATATTTGAATTTTAGTCCATATTTTTAACTGGCTTTTATAATCCTCGTTTTTCTCTTTTTTTTTTACTTTTGTTTCGTTTTATTTGAAAAATAATTTTTAAAGTTGCTGAAGGTGTATTAGGAAAGGAAGCTAGAACTGCAGCTAAGAATATTAGTGAAAAAGCTTTATGTTTAATAGAAAGGAGAAAGGACTTGTACAAGAATTATCTTAGTGATAGATCGTATGAAAACAAAAGAAATGTAAAGAAAGTGGAGAAAGTATTAAAATATGAACTAAGGAGGTGTGAAGTGGAGGCCATGGATAAAAATGCCGAGGATCTGGAAGATGCAGCTAGACGGCATAATATTAAAATATTGTACTGGCACGTTAACAAATTGAGAGGGAGTAGTCAATCCGGACTTGGCCCAGTTAAAGATATGAATGGGGTCGCAATTAGCGATAAGGAAAAAACTAAAGAGAGATGGTCCAAACATTTTGAGTATTTGCTTAACTGAGACAGAGTTGCAGGAAAAGATATAGAGGAAAATGAAAAAGTTTGTGATGCCTGGGATGTGAAGGAAGATTTGTTTTGTGAGGAGGAATTAGCAACAGTACTAAAAGGATTAAAGAATAATATGGCTCCAGGTGCTGATAGGGTGGTAAATGAGTTGCTTAAATATGGTGGCTCTGAGGTTAGAAATAGGTTATTGAAGATTATGAATATGATTTTTGAAAAAGGGGAACTACCTGACGATTTTAGGAAAACCTTAATTAAGCCACTTTATAAGAAAGGTGATAAAAGTGAGTGCGGTAGTTATTCAGGCATTAGTCTGGTCTCTGTAGCCAGTAAAGTACCTAATAATATGATACTTTTTAGACTGAGAGATGCCGCAGACAAAGTTTTCAGAGAAGAGCAGTGGGGTTTTAGAAAAGGTAGGGGATATGTCGACCAAATTTTCACTCCTAGTCTAATAATTGAGAAATGCCTGAGTTTTCAAACACCTTTGGTCCTCATTTTTATATATAATGAGCTAGCGTTCGATTCTGTTGATATAAAAGCTTTTGCACAGGTTTTATCTTTGTTTGGTATACAAGACAAATAGATTTAAGTGAATAGTGCTATGTACGAGAATAACGCTGCTGCGGTTAAGGGAGGAAATGAGGTTAGCAGCTGGTTTTGTATTAAATCAGGAGTTAAGTAGGGCTGTGTTCTATCCCCCTTTGTATGGATTATTTTGATGGACTTTGTTTTAAGGAGCACAGGAAAGGCAATGGAAGGCCATGGAATGAAATGGGGAGGAAAAGTCTCCTGGACTTGGATTTTGCTGATGATTTAAGCATCCTAGATGAAAGTGTGAGCAAAATGAATGAAGTTTTAGAGGTTTTGCGAGGTCAGGGTGCTAGAATTGGTTTGAAAATTAATGTTAGGAAGACTAAGTCCGTAAGGCTAGGAATAAGTGAAGATGAAAAGGTGACGTTGGGTAATGAAAAGATTGATCAGGTGGGCAGCTTCACTTACCTTGGCAGTATTATTAGTAGGGATGGTGGGAGCAGTGAAGATGTTAAATATAGAATAGCCAAGGCTCAGTGTGTTTTTTCGCAGCTAAAAAAAAGTCTGGAAGAATAGGAAGATAAGTCTGCAAACCAAGATTAGAATATTAGAAGCTACAGTGATGACAGTGGTAAAATATGGCTCTGAAGTATGGACGCTCCGAAAAGTGGATGAAGGTTTACTAGATGTTTTCCAGAGAAATTGCTTAAGGATTCTTCGGAGTACCCGGCTGACTCACCGTATTTCAATCAATAGGCTGTAAGAAAAATGTGGTTTAATACCGCTCTCTAGGGCTATAATGGAAGAAAGGTTGAGGTGGCTAAGGCACGTTGTGTGAATGAAGGATGATAGATTGCTGAAGATTGTACTTTTCGGCCAACCATCTAGGGCTAAACGGAAAGCAGGTCATCCCTGTCTGGGGTGGGAGGACTTCATAAAGAAAGATTTAAAGGAAATGGGAACCTCGTGGATGGGTGTAAAAACGGTGGCTTTGAATAGATTGGGGTGGAGGAGGAGCGTGCGTAGCTGTGTTGGCCTCAGGCGGCTTGGTGCTGCGGTGAGTTGTTAGTAGTAGTAGTAGTAGTAGTAGTATTCTAATTAACGGCCTTTGTGATTAAGCGGTCATTTTTAAAGAATTGGAACAAAATTAGAACTTTAGCTTAAGTATTGACTAGGGGGCGAACCCCCTAATATACGTATTTAAAATATGTGAATATAGAAGTTCGTTACGTAAGTTAATTCGTAAGTTACGTATATTTATTACTAATAAAAACGTTCGTAAATAAAATTAAACAAGTTTCGAGAAAGCCATTTAACCAAATAAAAGTAAATTAATATGCAAATTTTGTTTTAATTATTCATGTACGGTGAGCCAAGATCAAAACCTGCATTAATTCAAAAATGTTCAAAAATTAAATAAAAAAAAACAAGTTTTTTTTAACTGAAAGTAAGGAACGACGTTAAAACTTAAAACGAACGGAAATTATTCCGTATATGAAAGGGGCTGTCCCCTACTCAACGTCTCTCTCTTTACGCCAAAGTTTGACTTTCTCATAACTTTATTTTTTTAAAACAATATGAAACTTTAGCGTAAAGAGCGAGGCGTTGAGGAGGGGACGGCCCCTTTCATATACGGAAAAATTTCTGTTCGTTTTAAGTTTCAACGTCGTTCCTTACTTTCAGTTAAAAAAAAAACTTGTTTCTTTTATTTAATCTATTAAGTGATAAGAAAGTATTTGTTTAATAAGGATGAATTGTTTGTTAAGTAAATAAAACAAATTCTGAATTCGACATGGTTAAATATCAAAAGTTAGCTCATATATCAAATGACCATTTAACTATTGCGACAGATAATCAAAATAAACTTAAACATTAAAATTTTGGCCATTTGAAATTATTGCCTAATTACTTGGCCGTTGGAAAATTATTTGGCACTAGTAATTATTTTTAGAACCATAATTTAAAAATAAAGAAACTTCCGAAACAGAAGTTTTTCAAAGCAAAGTAAAGAACCATATCAAATTTAAGACCAACAGAAATAAACTCCTATAATGATTCAAACTCAAAACAACCAGAAATTACAATTAAAGAATAAATGAAACCCAAACCGAACAGAAATTAAAATAAATGAGAAAAAAAAACAGATTGCGATACGTGAATCTTGCTTTGACTTCATTCTGTAAAAAAAATTTGTAAGCATGGAGAGCATGAGATGTTACTCCCAAAGTTGACCAAAAACTAAAGAAAGTAAAGTAAAAAAGAAACAAGCTTTTATCTCCACATGCAATTGAATGGAACAAAATTTCCATTCCTAGTACCCGCATAAATTGATTTTTGTAGACTAAAAACAAAAGCCTGGAGCGCTATGATATAAAACTTCGTTAGTTAACATTGAAAGAGACAGTGTCGTTGTTGCTGTGAATGTCTGAAATTGGTGAATGTTGAAATTCACCGGTGAATTTCCGAAATATCCTTTTTTTTCTTTGGATTTAGTCAATGTTGCCAGTCAACTTTTTCAGTTTTATGCAAGGTTTGATGGTGACAGATTGGGTTAGGTTGACCTAGGTTTTTAGCCCATTTCTGAGATTTATAACCGAATTTAACCTAACCCAACCTAATCTAACTTTAGCTTTTACCATCAAAGCTTGCATAAGACTGAAAAAGCTGATTCTCAAAGCTAATTGAATTCAAGCAGAGAAAAAAGAATTTCGGACATTCATTGGTGAATGTCGACATTAACCAGTTTTTGGAAATTCACAGTTAATATCGTTAATGTCCTTGAATAGTGTTAAAATGTCATGACTGCCCCCCCCCTTTTGAAAAGTTATTTTTAATACTTTATTTAATTTTCCTTTCAACCATTATTTGTGCATGTATAAACTAAGACATACATGTTTGGTCATATTTTGTGATTTTTATATAGGTTCCAATGCTGGTAATAGGTACAAAACAAGATATAGCCGAGAATATTAGATCGCAGATATCCAAGAAACCTTCGAGAACGGCTGAGGAATATGGTGCAGACGAAATTTTGTTGGTAAGTCTTGCAATCAAATTACATAAGAAAAATTCAGCTTCTAGAATGAATTCACCGCGTATCATAGGCAGCGCAATAGCGCTGCCTAAGTAAAGAACGATGTTGGCACAATGTATTATTTATTAATTTTTTTTTTCTTTAGACCAGGGAACTTCGTATCGAAGGAGTTGTCGTAGAAACTTCGAAAAGGGTTCATTCGATTGGAAATTAGAGTGGCTTGTGCCCTTTTTGATAGTCAAAAGTGATTGGAAGGTAACTAACACCCCTTCCAAGCCCATTATTTCCCCAAACTCATACAATCAAAATTTTGAGATAGCCATTTTGTTCAGCGTATTTGATTTCCAGATAGAAATTATGTTTTTGAGGAGGAAACTCCCCCACAGCCCTCAGGGCAAGGGTTGTAAGTTATGGTCTAGGGGAGTACAAGGTTTTTATAGAAAGCGTTGTCGTAGAAACTTCAAAAAAGGCTCATTCGATTGGAAATTCAAAGGGCTAGTGCCCTATTTAATAGTCGAAAGTGATTGGAGGGCAACTAACACCCTTCTCAAGCCCACCTTTTCCCCAGCCACATCCAATCAAAATGTTGAGATAACCCTTTTGTTCAACGTATTTGAAAATTCTGGAAACTAGGTCTTTGAGGATGACCCCCCCCCCCCACAGCCCTCAGGGCAAGGATTGTAAGTTATGCCCTGGGGGCATATAAGGTTTTTTTATATATAGCGTTGTCGTAGAAACTTCTAAAAGGGCTCATTTGATTGGAAATTGAAATGGCTCGTGCCCTTTTTAATAGTCAAAAGTAATTGGAAGGCAACTAACACCCCTTCCACGCCCACCATTTCCCCAACACACATCCAATCAAAATTTTGAGATATCCATTTTGTTCAACGTAGTTGAAAGGTCAGTGTAGTTGATTTCCAGATAGAAATTATGTTTTTGAGGAGGACACTCCCCCACAACCCTCAGGGCAAGGGTTGTAAGTTATGCCCTGGGGGCATATAATGTTTTTTATAGAAAGTGTTGTTGTAGAAACTTCAAAAAGGGCTCATTTGATTGAAAATTGAAAGAGCTAGTGCTCTCTTTAATAGTCGAAAGTGAATGCAAGGCAACTAACACCCCTTCCACGCCCACCATTTATCAATATAGTTTTGAATTTGAACCTGATGATGACAGGCACAGGTCCTGTCGAAATTATTGTTCCAAGATAACACAATACCTGACATCCATAGCTTAGGTAAGCTTATTACCATTATCATCCACCATTTATCCAAACATATCCAATCAAAATTTTGAGATAGCCATTTTGTTCAAAGTAGTTGAAAGGTCCGGAAGTTAAATCTTTGAGGATGAACCTCCACCCACAGCCCTCAGGGTAAGGGTTGTAAGTTATGCCCTTATTGAAAGCTTTATCATAGAAACTTGAAAAAGAGCTGATTCGATCGGAAATTCAAAGGGCTAGTGCCCTTTTTAATAGTAGAAAGAGATTTGAGGGCAACTATCCCCCCTCTCACGTCTACCTTTTCCCCAAACATCCAATCAAAACTTTTATAAAGCCATTTTGTTCAACGTAGTTAAAAGTTTTAGAAATTAGATCTTTGAGGATGATAACCCCCTCAGAGCCCTCGGGGCAAGGGTTGTAAGTTATGCCCTGGGGGCATATAAGGTTTTTATAGATAGTTATTTTGTAGAAACTTCAAAAAGGGCTCATTCGATTAGAAATTAGAAGGGATTGTGCCCTTTTTAATAATCAAAAGTGATTGGAGGATAACTAACACCTCTCTCACACCCAAGATTTCCCCAAACACATCCAATCAAAATTTTAAGATAGCCATTTTGTTCGACGCTGTTAAAAGTCTGGAAATTATGGTTTTAAGGTTGACACTCCCCCCAACGCCCTCAGGACAAGGGTTGTAATTTATGCCCTGGGGGCATATAAGTTTTTTTTTTTATAGAAAGTGTTGTCGTAGAAACTTCAAAAAGGAATCATTTGATTGGAAATTGAAACGGCTAGTGCCCTTTTTAATAGTCAAAAGTGATCGGAGGGCAAGT
Organism: Artemia sp. Qi Xiang Cuo; assembly: GCF_049724085.1. Classification (NCBI taxonomy): domain Eukaryota; kingdom Metazoa; phylum Arthropoda; class Branchiopoda; order Anostraca; family Artemiidae; genus Artemia; species Artemia sp. Qi Xiang Cuo. The sequence goes on from NW_028297557.1 coordinate 9,702, forward strand.
AACCCCCCTCTCACGCCCAGCATTTCCCCAAACACATTCAATCAAAATTTTGAGATAGCCAGTAGGTTCAACGTAGTTGAAATATCCATAAAATATGTATTTGAGGATAACAATCCCCTCACAGCCCTCAGGGCAAGGGTTGTAAGTTATGCCCTGGGGCATATAACGGTTTTATAGAAAGCATTGTCGTATAAACTTCAAAAGGGGCTCATTCGATAGGAAATTGAAAGAGCTAGTGCCCTTTTTAATAGTTGGAAGTGATTAGAGGGCAACTAACACCCCTCTCACACCCATCATTTCCCCAAACACATCCAATCAAAATTTTGAGATAGCAATTTTCTTCAACGTAGTTGAAAGTTCTGGAAATTAGGTCTTTGAGGATGACACCCCCCCCCCCAGCCCTCAGGGCAAGGGTTGTAAGTTACGTCCTGGGGGCATATAAGGTTTTTTATTGAAAGCTTTGTCGTAGAAACTTCAAAACGTGCAAATTATGTTCTGGCCTCGGGAAGGCATAGGGATTTTGAGCCCTACTCATGTTAATTTCTGCTCGTTTTGAGTTTGACTTCGGTTTTAGTGCGGCTTTAGAAAAGGTAGAGGATGTGTCGACCAAATTTTTGAGTTTGATTAATTCAAATTGCTTTGATTAATTGCTCGTTTTGAGTTTGATTAATTCGGTTCAAAAAGGAAACGTTCTATGAAAATTTTCTGCGTCCATTTCAAATGTTCTTTATTTTTTTCATCTTTTATTTAGAAATAAGAAAAGTTTTGTTTTCTATATCCTGGTCTTCAATGATTCAACTCAGCTTTGTTAATATGTTAAACTAGACTGATTTTATCAATGACGTCAAAATCAAATCAAGATTGCAGCGATAGCTGCAACTTAGTATAGATCGAGTTACGGTCTGTAGTAACCAAAAGTTTAAAAACGCATTAAAAAAAAACTTTATTGACAAAAAATTTTCTTTTGTAACTGGCTTAGGCTAATTATTATTTCGATCAATCTTAAAAGTAAAATTTATTGAGAAAATTTCGAAAATAGTCAATTAATATCGATCAAGAGCCTGGCGTACGAAAAAGCTGATAAAAAAGTAAAGAGAAGTTTCAGGTCCAACAGATGGCAATGTATGAGCGAAAAGGCTGGGCAATTCGAATAAGCAGCAAGCTGCGGAGACTCACAAACCGTGTATCCCTTTACCAAAGAAATAGTAGGCAAGTCAAGTGTACACGAATTCCCCGTAAAGAATGAAGGAGGAAGGGTCCTGACAGGCGGAAGAACAAAGCGATGTACTAGTTATTTTTAAACTGTTAAATCCCCCCGCACCTGCAATTCCGCCTGATAAACCAGACCAACCTATCTTCAATCTCAGCATCAGTCACGACAAGCCGACAGCCGACGAGATACTGTCAGCAGCTAAAAACTGAAAAATAGGAAGGTTCCTGATACAGACGGCATTTCAGCGGAAATGATCAAGTCCAGCCTGGGACGAGCCTTGGCTATATGGTTATCGTTTATCTCACTCCTGTAACAGACTGAAAGGTTCTTCAAAGGAACGGTGAACAGGAACTAAAGTCAAACTCTTCGAGAAAAGAGATGTGAAAGAATTCGGCAACTACAGTGGCATCAATCTTCTCTCAATCCCTATGAAGCTTTTCTTGACCATAAAACTAGGAAGACTCCAAGCTGCCTTTGCTCCCCACTTGCGTGAAGAACAATATGGATTCCAGCCAAGACGATCCTGTGCCGACCTTCTCTTTACTCTACGCACGATGCTGGAGGAATCTAATGAATGAAGACAACGCATGTATATCATCTTCGTGGACTTTGAGAAAGCGTTTGATCCAATGGATTGTCACGTCTATAAGTTGCCATCTACGTAGAGACGGGATGTCGTGTTAAAACCTCTGATGGTAACATGCGCTACTTCAAGTGATGACTAGCATCAAGCAAGGCTGTGTCCTGTCACCTTTTCTGTTCGTTCTTGTTGTAGACTTCATCTTTAGAAAGATAAATGGACATAGAATCCGTATTACTGGAAAGCTTCTCTAGGATGTCGATTTTGCCGATGAGGTTGGGCTCATAGAAACCGATAAGCGACTGTTTCATGAATTCCTATATAAAAAAGCGAATAAAGATGAACAGTTTGGATTACACATTAACGCTCCAAAGACTAAAGCTATATCAGTTAGGAGTTCGCCCATGGGAACCTAACCAGGATATAAAGACATCGAACAGGTGACAGACTTCAAGTGCTTAGGCAGTAGAGTAAGTTTCAGTGGCGACTCCGAAAAACAATTCAACGCATCATTTCAGAGACTTCTACCAGTCTAAAAATCCACTGTATACTCACAGAAGCTGAAATTCAGAGTATTTCAGAGCAATGTATTGTCTGTTCTGAGTTACTTGGAATGCCTAAAGCTAACCGTAGAATAGGAGTCTTGCCGCATTTGAAAATAACTGTCTTTGTCGGATCCTAAGCATCAGCTGGAGAGACCATGTCATCAACGACGAGATCTGTACTTCCACATACCGACCAGACATCGCCTCTGTTGTGAGGCAACGAAGATGGCGATACCTTAGACATATCCTTCATATGCCGGGTCACAGAATTCCTAAAATGCTCCTCCACTGGTGACCGGAAGGCATCCGTCACTGAGTAAGACCAAAGAAAATGCTCCGTAGAACCATACGAGATTTAATTACATAAGACAATTATAATAACTTACTAAAGGCCTTGAGTTCATGCAGCAGATCCTTGGGCACCTTTGCCAATTTCTCCCCTAGTTCTTCAGTTCTTCTTCTATTTATAACCAGCTCTTTCTCTTCTTGGGATCCACCTTTCCGGGTCTGGAACGTACTTTGGGTCATAGTTCTTAGGAAGATGGCTCCATCGCTTCCTCGGTTTCCGTTTCCCTTTGCTTTTAATCAAATCTAAACCAAGTGTTGTTGCACTGAAAGAAGTAAAAATTTATTTGTAGATTAGAATTCCGTCATAATCAAAATACTGATATTAGTAATGGATCGTTTTCGGAAAAAAATTTCTTAACTCAATAATTTTCAAAAAAATTGTCTTAGCGTAAAAATAATGAAGTAATAGGAAAACTGCAGGCGCAAATGCAATTCAAAAATAAATTTAGTTCTTTAATAATTTTATATAATTCAATAATTAAACTAAATAAAAAATAAATATATTAAAATATAAATAAATAAATTTAAATATAAAAAAATGCTGGAATTATATTGTAATATAATATTTTATATGTAAATAATTACAAATAAATGATTATAAATATATAATTACAAATAATTGTAAATAAATGTAAATAATCATATTTAATAAAATGAAATATAAAATAAAAGTAAAATGAAAAATAAGTTAAATAATATAACCTAATAGTTTAATAATCAAACAGCAAATCAAACAGCCTCTCAATCAAACAGCAGGCACGGCTTGATTCTTCGAAAAATCTTAAAAACGATCGGGTAGTCAAAATCACCCAAAAATAAGTTTGAACACGAAATTGTAAAAACAAATTACAATCTCAATAAAATACAATTTGTGAAAAATAAATAGCATTCTAATAATAACAATCTATTGAGCTTCTTACTAAACTTATTGAACACAGTTTTGTTGTAGTTTTATTGCATACATTATGCAAAATTGTTTATAATTTGTGTTTTCTCATTTATTGCAAACAAATAGTCCTGACAAATTAAATAGCATCTTAATAAAAACAATTTATTGAGTTCATTTGTCAACCAGCAATTACTTTGAGCATTATCTTTACGAACCATTTTTAAATACCAAGCAATTCATCCAAAATCACGTATTTTTAATGGTTAATGATATGCAAAAAAACGAAGAAACAGTA
>NW_028297558.1:0-13544 GCF_049724085.1 Artemia sp. Qi Xiang Cuo
ATATAGCCTAATTAGTTCGCATTTTTCTTCTAATTTCCGACTCGCGCAATTTGTAGCAATGGAAAATATTTTTATTTGTAGCGATAGAAAAATTTGTATCTAAATCAAATGTATTCTTACTAGTCAAAAATAAAACATGGCTTTCTCAATAAGTCAGATATGAATGGCATAGATATATTTCCCTAATGTTACTTCTTATATTTGAACCGGATGCTGTAATTTCTCCAATATACATATTAATCGAATTGTATCTTAATGCTGATTTTGAATATCTTTAAATTATTTCGTTTAATTTAATCCATCAAAAGTTATGAGGAAATAAGAATTATTGAACTAAAAAATTCTGACGTCTCAGAGCTTTGTTTCCACGGCACGATTAGATCTGACTTCAGAGACACGAATACTTATAGGCTAACAGGGATTAGAAAGTTTTTCCAAGCTGTAGCGATGACAACTTTTGGTATTTGTAGGGATGAAAAAATGTGGCCTCATCTTTCTCGAGCTATCTGGAGATCTGATTCCCTGGGAGCATTTACCTTGGAGACATGTGAACTAATTACCTATTATCAGACTAGATGCAGACATATAAAATGAAATAAACACAGATAAAAAGGCAATAGATTTATTGAACTTACATACTTAGGTGCATAGCAATGGGTCACTTCAAATGACAATGACGGTGACAACGATGGAAGAATCTAAGAATTTTGTTTGAGTGGTTTTGTCTCTGATTTACTAATCATCTTAAAAAGCACTTCTACCTCACTATCGAACATAGCTTTTCAGTCCTGCGCCGTGAGAACTGGCTCACCATTGGCCCGAGTGGACCAAGGATGTGAACCCGTCGTCCAATAATTTTTTTTAATTATTTCTGCTGATTCAAGCGTTCACACGGCTCTTATCGTTTAAACTTCCTTAGAAACATTATGCGTAGCATATTTTTTTATTACTCACTCTCTTAGCAAAATCTAAAGCCTGGATAGCGCCGTTTTTTGTCTGGGGGTGACTGTCCTTTTTTTCTTTGCTGATTGAGGACTTTTCATTTTTGAAACTAGATTTAAATTAATTAGAGGAAGCCAGAATTATCTTTAAAAAGAAGGAACTTTGGTATTTTAAATACATCGCATTTTACTCATGGTACAATGCATTGAGTCTCTTACAATATACCTGAGCCCTCCCACCCCCTAGCCAAATTCCTAATAGCCTACACTTGACTTTCCTACTCTCCAATACATTCTCAAATTTTTTATTTTATTCCTTAAGCTATTCCCAGTATACTGTAAATAATTTGAAAAGGACTTGTATATACAGAGTCGTTCAATTTTGTCTGGTATGTTTATCTTTTCCAGAAAACATTCATAGGGAACTTTGAGAATATTGACCTAGGAACGATCCACAAGAGTTTAACTCGATATTCGATTAATTAGGAACCCAAGTTTTTTGGCCCATTTCCTTGCCTTCTAAGAACCCATGACCTTTCATCCATCCCAAAAATTTATAATTTTCTTGGCGCAAAAAACCATATTCAAAAGTTTTAAAGATAATTGGACACCCCAAATCAAACATGAACCTAGTTTTCCATTAAAAAGCCTCTTTGCAAAAAATGGTTGATTTGCATAGCTTATGGTCCTTGCTTCAAGGGCTCTAGGGTCAAGGTATTCTCAGAGATATTTTTTGAGACTCTAGATTATTAAGATAATGGATGTATCAAAAGTCAATTCTGAAGTCTTTGCGATTGTGGGAATGGGCAGGGGAAAAGAGCATGGAAATTGGCAAATTTTGACAAAAAAATAGCATTAGAACTTTGAATTTCTCATTTGAATAAGCAATTTCTGTTCCCAGTTTTTTTGCAAATATTGTATTTTGATAACCTGGATGCATATAGTAGCTTTTGAGATTTAGCTCTGCCCTTTCCCCAATTTTTCAATTGAACTTTCACTTGCCCCCCTCAACATTCACTGAAAAATCTTTCTTATTACCCTAAGCTGTTCCTGAGATATTGCTGGTAACCTACTTCATTTTAATAATCTGCCAGCTCATCGTCACTTAATTTTTCTTATTACTTTATCCTGGATGATTTAGTTTCTTAGGAGCTAGTTGTAAAAAAAAAAAAGGTTTTGTGCGGGTGTGAATTGGAGACGAAAATTGTCTAGCCCATTCTTCCTCCCACAACACTGAATTAAAACATTCTTTGCCACATTCTCCCCTTTTTTCCGCAACTATAGTTGGAAGTTTTAACGCCATCTCTAAGTCATTCCCAAGATATTGCACATACACTATATCTATAAACTAAATACATATAGTGCCATTCGATTTACCTTTAAACCCTTTAGTCAAATTTAAAATACATATAGCCCCCCCCCCTCCCTCTGTCCAATACTCCCTCAAGTTTTCAATATAATCCCGTAGTTTCTTATTGTCTGTTCCCAATTTATTGCAGGTTAGAATTTTGAAAACCAGGATGCGCATGGTCTCTTTTAATTTAGTTCAACCCCTTTCATATTCCAAAAACTTTCAACTTAATACCCTTAGTCTTTCCTAAAATTTCGCAAATACGCCATTTTAACAGCCTGGACTGAACAACCATACTGAACTTATACTGCACAAGTTTTATTTTATTTGGGTTGGTGAAAAAACTGTTTAGCCTCTTTTCTCTCCTCCTAACATTAAATTTGATTTTCTCTTGGTCCCTCCTTTCTTTTTCCTTTGTCCAACATTACCCGACGTTTTCATTTCATCCTCAGATGAAATACTACAGACATGATATATTACAGACATGATATATGAAATATTTCAGAAGAAGATATTACAGACAAGATATTTGGTGAGCTTGATTTTCATAGTTTCCTTCCATCTACCTCTGCCCCCCCCCTATCTCTAGGGTGAAATTGGAAGTCCATGTGACCATTCTTCCTTCCATTACACCTAATTTTCAACTCGATTCCTTGAGAAGTTTCCGAAATATTATAAATGAAGAATATGGTGCACATAGCACCTTTTAATTTACTCAGATATACGTTTCATTTCTAGGATATACTCCAGGGAAGCTCTGGAAATCTTGGCGTTGCTAACGATCCGTAAGATCTAACTAGAGGTAAGAATAATCAGGAACAATGCTGCTTGGCTAGTTTCTGGGCTCTCTAACACACTCAGCAAGAAGTATGATTTTCTGGTCCTGAGGAACATTTACATTAAATTAAAGCACTAATTAAGCATTAAATTAAGCACTAGTTACTACAACTACTACTACTACTACTACTACTACTAATACTACTACTACTACTACTACTACTACCAGTAACAACTCACCGCAGCACAAACCCTCCTGAGGCCAACGCAGCTGCGCACGCTCCTCCTTCATCCCAATCTATTCAAAACTTTTCTTTTTACACCCTACCAGGAAGTTCTCATTTCCTTCAAATCTTTCTTTATGACGTCCTCTCATCCCAGATGAAGACGACCTACTTTCCGTTTAGCCCTACACGATTCGTCGAGATGGATGATCTTTGGCAATCTGTCATCTTTCATCCGCACAAAATACCCTAGCCATCTCAACCTTTTTTCATTATAGCCCTAGAAAGCGGGATTGAACCACATTTTCGTGCAGCCTACTGTTTGAAATACGGTCAGTCAGCCGGGAACCTAGAACAACCCGTAGGCAATTTCTCACGAAAACATCTAGGAAATATTCTTCCGCTTTTCGGAGCGCCCATGCTTCAGAGCCATATTTGACCATTGTCATCACTTCTAATATTCTAATATTCTAATCTTGGTTTGCAGATTTATTTTCCTATTCTTCCAAGCTTTTTTTTAACTGTGAATAAACACCCTGAGCCTTCGCTGTTCTACTTTTAAAATCTTCACCACTCGACCGTCTTTACCAATAATACTACCAAGGTAAGTGAAGCTGTTAAGCTGATCAATCTTTTCGATACCCAACGTCACCTCTTCATCTTCACTTATTCCTAGCCTTAGTGACATAGCTTTCTTAACATTAATTTTCAAACCTATTCTAGCACCCTGAACTCGCAAAACCTCTAAAACTTCATTCGTTTTGCTCACACTTTCATCTAGGATGCTTAAATCACCAGCATAATCTAAGTCCAGGAGAGTTTTCCCTCCCCATTTGATTCTGTGGTCTCCCAATGCCTTTCCTGTGCTCCTTAAAAATAATAGCACCAAAAAAAACAAATTAAAAAGGAAAGATAGAGGAGAAAATGAAAACATAGGAGAGAACTAACTTTCTCGGCATACGAGATGGTCAGTTCGTTCTATTTTAAATTGTCCACAAGAAAGACATAGGCGAATCTTAATGTGTAGGGAATTCCATATGGAGGCACAACATAAAACTGAATTAAGATCTGATCTTAAAATTTTTGATTTATGAATGAAAATATTCATGTCATTTCCGAGAGAAAAAGAAACACAAGATTCCTTTGGTAGATCAGAAATTAAAAGATATAATTGTTTGAAGAAGTTAGGGAGGAGTTCTTGAAAATAGTTAAAGATGAAACAAGAGGGAAGAAAGATGTATGCAGATTGAAAAACCAATAAATTCAAGCTGAGCTGGCCTGTCATCTCAGACACTACTTTAATTACTCTGTTATATATTTTGAAAACAGTGAAGGTACAAGAAGAGAATGTCGATAGCCATACTGTTGGACAGTATTATATATAGGATTGAATGAGAGAGTGAAAGGGTATCTTTATTATATCTTTATTATTGAACAAGGGAAACAATGATGAAGCCTCCAAAGAACTCCTAGGTTTCTAGAGAGCTTAAGTTTGACAAGAGCAGAGTGATGTTTAAAAGAAAGATTTTCGCCCAATAAAATACCCAGGAATCGACCATGTCTGTAATGATGACGAATTGTATCACCGTTAGTGGTGGAAATAGTTCGAACCAAAGAAAAAAAAATACCCGATCTAAAAAAATAAGTAAACTAGATTTAGATAGATTTAGGACAAGCCGATCAGCATCGAACAAAGCAAAGGTTAATTCTAGGACAGAATAAATTTTCATGATAAGGGAAGATTCCTTAATATCTGAATACCCAAGGATGCTATCATCTGCAAATGCAAAAGCACTGGGTCTTGAGCTGCCTCATTATTTGGGACAAAATTGTGATCACAAATACTAAAGCATCTTCATTTACTTTGTTCAGATACGTCAATGAAAAGATCATAGATAAACATAAGCAATAAAACAAGTCCTGGGATAGACCACTATGGGACACCAAAATCACAATAGAATTGATCTTGAGGCTTAGGGTCAATACTGGTAGACCTTTTAGACAAAAAGAGTTTGAAACCAATGATAACTGTTATCTCGTATCCCTATTTGTTCCATCTTGGAAAATAGGATAGTTTGTGATACGCTGTCAAACGCTTTTCTGACATCAAGAAAAATTGCAGCTGGAACTCTATCCTGTTCAAATGCCCTGTGAATGAACTTCAGCAAGGCCATGCCAGCATATTGTGTTGAGTGTTTAGGGTGAAAACCAAACTTATTGTAATGGAAAAATCGTTTGTTTTTTTAATTCAAGAAACTACAGAAGTCTAGAGTACAAATATTTTTGGAAAACTTTATTTAAGGCTGATAAAAAGATAAAGGGCTGATAAAATTATGTATATGTGGAATTACAAAGATGGAAAGCTATGAAATGCTGAGTAAGAAGTAAGGTAGATAGGTACTAGAGTCAAGTAAATGATAGTGAAATAGTGACGAATTAGATTAAAATGAAGCAGGGACTTCTAGAGTAAAAACAAGAAAGAAATGTCATTGGTTTTTATTTCATTTTCAGGAGTACGAATAAAAACCAGCAACACCCGATTTGATTCTAACCATTACCTGAAGCATCACCAACCCATCATCAACAAAAGGAAAAAGAAGAGTAAACTAGGAAAGGAGTTACATCCTGGATATTTCAATATAGACCAAAAAAGCTGGATAAAAGAAAGAAAAGAAGAAGAACTTGAAATATGAATTAGAATCAGAATAAGAATCAGAATCATTTACTTATAGACAGCTTTCATAGTCGTAGAAAAACATTACAAACTAAATATCGCTGTTATTTACAAACCTAGTCCTAAGGAATTTTATTATAGGCACTGGTAAAAAAAACCACACAAATGAATTGTTAAATCGATTAGCTCTGCAAGGCACTGGCACTAATTTGTTCTTCTTTCTGGTATTAAATACTGAGTTGGTAGCAGGGATAGAAAATGTCGGTGCTTGGGGCTAGCAAGGGGAAATTGCCCGAAACGCATTATCCACTGAAACCTGCGATCTCTAAGAGTTTAAATCTTTAAAGACTCAAGAGCAGACTTATAATCTACAAATTTTTCTCCAAGGATGGTTTTAGCTGTTCTTTTTTTGGGCACTTTCCATATCGCCACTTAGATATTCAATATTGCGAGTCTGAGCCCCCCAAAAAGGACGTGTATATTCTAATATGGGACGTATGTATGTTAGATATGCCATTTTCAGCTGATTCACTGGAAAACACAAGCGGCGCATTGAAATCAAAGATCTTAGTGCACAGTTGCCTTTCTGGGCTAGCCCTTGAACATGAGCACTAAATGAGCAATCGGCGCTGAAATTAACTTCCAGGGCTGTAACTGACGATACAAGCTGAAACCAGGGAGCTGGGCAAACAAAATCTCGTTTCAGCAGATTAAATCTTACAATTTTGGTTTTGTTATTATTGATCTGCAAACAATATGTACTACATTCTCCCTAATTCTGTTAAAAGCTCAGGGCTGAATTAGGTCATAGCATAGGTTGTATCTACTGCAAACTTAAGAAGCGCAGATAGATCGTCTCTGTATTTGAATTGGTCATCCTTGTTGTCCATGAAATAATTAATTACCGCAAGGAAAAGGAGAGCGGGCAATTTGGTGCCTTGAGGAGCTCCACATGTAATCTCTTCCCAGTTAGAGTTAAGATAATCGAGAAAGAGGGCGTAAGATCACTAGCCGGGAACGTAGGAAATCAATAACAAGCAGCAAGATATGTTTTTGAGCACGCATTCTTTTAAGATTCATTGCAGCCACGAGGTGCTTAATCAAATAAAATGCTTTACGGTAATCGACGAGTAACAAATCAACGAAAGCGTCTCCAGGTTCGAACCATTGTACGATCAGGTCATAAAGCCTAACTAAATACACTGGGGTACTACACCCTTTTAAACAACCGTATTGGTACGGGTCAAGTGAATATGCAACTTGCAACATGAGTTCACGGTAAATAAAGAACTCAGTGAATTTGGCAAGCTTCAGCACGATTGAAATGGGTCTTAACTGATCACAGCTTTTTGGATGCTTCTCCTTAAGAATGACACGTACATAAGCTTTTCTCCAAGGCTGGGGGAATGACTGATCATTGAACTTTTTTCCCTGAATCGCTAAATAAGTTCTTTTGCTTTCTTCGCTGCTTCGCATTGTTTTATTCTCTCTTACCACCTTCTTATACCGCTTTTAATTCTCTCTGTAAATTCTTAAGTTATTATCTATTCCTTGCGGTTAGGATAAGCGTACTTTCCTCAGGCTCCCTTGTACAATGAGTCGATGACTCTGACACTCGTAATTAAAAAACATTTTTCTTCGATTTCTTCCCTTTCCGTAGTTTGCATTTTTGCCTCAGCGATTCTTCTAAATTACATACTGCTTCACTTACTTTTCTCATTTCAACTAACTCAATAATCTTCTCCATTTCTTTCTCTAAATTTTCGTTTCCTACATCAATCTTAAATAAATATTCATCATAAATATCCACTGCTCTCTCTATTTTCATATTTTTTCTTAATTCTAATGCAGTATTTTCCAAAACTTTTTTTATAACCTTATTTTTCCGTCGACGATCTTCCACTCTGATCTCTAACAGCAATGGCAAATGGTCAGAGCCAACTATTTCCAGAACCTCAAAATCTGCACAGCACGACAAGAGACAACCATCGACTAAAATATAGTCAACTATACTTGGGTTTTTACCCGACAAACATGTAAACTCTCCTATCCCCTTTTCCTTTCCAACCCTTTCATTGACCATAATCAAACCATACTCCCCACAAAAATGTAAAAGCTTCCTTCCCCAACTATTCCTTTCCTTCCTTTGTCCTCTGTATGCCTTCCCGTTAGATTCTCCAAACTTTCTTCTTCTTGAATTGAAGGATCTGCAAAAGTAAAACCATCAGAAATCATCCTTCAATATAAATCCCATGCGCGGGTATTTCAAACATAGAGCAGCCATTTCCTCAGACAGCCCATATTAAGCCCATACCAAACTATTTATTTTCAGCCCAAACTACTTCATGACAAGAGTCACTGGGGGCACTTAGCAGTTTGGATGGTAGGTCATTACGAAAATACGGTCCAACACCACCGCCTCTGAGAGAGGATTTAGGCCTGTCTCACGGCGGGTATTTAAAAAAAACAAGTGTAGACTTTGATGTATCAATCAATCAATCAATCATTTTATTAATACTAAACTGTATTACAAACGTAAAGAAAAATTATTTAGCCCAAGAAGCTTGGCTTGTTGTGGGCCTTACAACACAATAATAGAGTACTAAAACAACCATAAATATTACTCTAAATCAAACAATATACATGAAATAAAGGTTAAAGAGAATAAACACTACCATACAGTAAAAAAAAATAATGATAATAACGATATATAAGGGGAAAACACAAAAGGAGAAACACTAGGAAAAGAGAAAACAGGGAAAATAAACGAAGGAGAGAGAAATTACTAAACTGGAAATACACGACGAATAACTGCCTTTGCAGACAGAAATCACGGGACATCCGATGAGATTGAATTCCATAATTGAATTGATTTATAAAAAGGAGACCTCTGGGCTGCTGTAGATGAACGTTTGGGCAAAATAAATCTACGAGAAGAACTACGTAAAAAAGTAGAGTACCTACCTGAGTCTGTCCGTGAAAAAAATAGCTGTAGAGGCGGTGGAAGTGTACCTAGAAAAACAGAATGCGCTAAATAAAGATTACTTTTACTCACAATGCGATCCAACGGAGCTATTCGAGTATCATTATAAAGATCAGAGGAAGGATAAAGCCGAGGGAGAAGAAAATTAGCCTTCACTGTCCTATTTTGGGTCCTTTGAAGTGAGCAGATAATAAGTTTATTAGTATTATCCCTGACAGAACAGCAATAAGAAAGGGAGCGAAATATATAAGCGTAACAAAGAGAAAGCAAAGCATTTGGAGCGAAGCATTAACTAACATAGGGCAACGTTGAAGACTTGTAGAGAATGAGGAAACGGCTTTGAGTTATATGAGGCTTAAAAGAGAGAAAACAGTCAAGATACGCACCAAGAAATTTCACCATAGCAGCTTGCGGTATAACATCATTCCCATAAGTCAGGATGATTGGCTCCCTTACATCTCTCATACGATAAGGGGTACTGAAGTGCACAATGGTACTTTTTTGGCTGTTGAGAGTCATACCATTTGACCAGCACCAATCTTTTACTTTATCAAGAAGACCTTGAGCTAGGGAAGTGGCAGATGGCAAGTCTACTGCAGCAATGAAAAAGTTACTGTCATCAGCAAAAAGAATAGGGTGCACAAGGGGACGAAGACCATCAACGAGATCATTAATGTAAATTAAAAACGAAAGTGGTCCAAGCACAGAGCCCTGTGGGACACCCTTCAATATAGGCAAAGTAGTGGAAGAATTACCAGTAACTGAAACATACTGAGATCTTCCCGACAGATAAGACCTTAACCATTCTAGTGGGACTCCATATACTCCAAATGAAGATAGTTTAGACAAAAGAACAGAGTGGTCAACCATATCAAAGGCCTTTGAGAAGTCAAGAAATAGACCCAAAACACACAAGCCCTTGTCCAGATTAACACGCACAAACTCTGTTGCATTTGAGAGTGCATACGAGGTAGAGAAAGTGGGACGAAAACCTTACTGATGATTAGTTATGAGACAATCTCCTGCAGTCGTGTTAGTACTAAAAACAAATGAAAAGAGTCTACAATACACTACTCTTTCAACAACCTTAGAGATGACAGGAAGAAGAGAAATGGGTCTATAATTTGAAATTAGAGATGAATCACCTTTTTTATGTAAAGGTAAAACATTAGCGACTTTAAATAAATGAGGGAAAACACCAGAAGAAAGAGAGAGGTTAGTTATGTGTGAGATGGGGTTAAAAACAAACTGACCAATTGTTTTAAGAATATTATTGCTCAAGCCAAAACCATCAACTGAACGGCTACTTGGAAGCTGGGAGATAATACTATAAATCTCAATATCACTGCATGGGGAAAGGAAAAATGACTTTTCTGCTATGGGAAAACTACTTACTCTTTTCTTGGGTTGAATGGGAACTGAAGGAAGAGTGGTGAAATACGAATTGAAGGCGTTTGCTGAAGAATTTTTATCCACAATAGATCCATCAGCATTCCTGTAATGACATGGGGGGAACTGTTTGAGTTTCTTGCGAGAAATAGCTTCATTAAGTACATTCCAAACCTTTCGCAAGTTCCCCTTACACTCATCAATTCGAAGCGAAAAATAGAGCTTTTTGGCTGCACGTACTGAAGTCGTAAGTACATTTTTATAATGTTTATACTTCAAAAGTTCATCCTTTGTTTTACTTTTACATGCAACTTTGAACAGAGACACCTTCATATGTGTAGCATTAATCAGACCAATGGACATCTAAGGGCATTTGGGTATAGAATGCCTTTGTCTCTTCTTAAGAGGAAAATGCTTATCCAACAGAGCTCCCATACGACACACAAATAAAGTTGTTACACACATAACATCATTAGCTTCAAGAACACTAGACCATTCATTACTCTGAAGACTAAGAATTAATTTAGAAATTTCTTTATCTGTAAAAGTTCTAAAAGAAGATTCACCTTGCTTATTCACAGCAATCTCAGTTTTAGGTACAAAAGTGATAAATAAATAGGGAAATGATCAGACATATCAGTTAAAACAATACGAGAAGTGAAATTCAACTTAAGAGGAACAGAAATGAAAATATTATCTATCAAAGTAGCATAATTTCTTGTAGAATTAACACAAAAAGGAAAAAAAAATTGAAAGAAGTAGCCCAGAAAAAGAAAGCACGTCAAAGAGATGGATTGAAGAAAGCACATTCATCACTTGATCCAACATTTAACATATTACAATTAAAATCTCCCAAAACACGAATACGTTTTTTAGAAAAAGTCCCCACACCAGAAAGCTGATCAAGCAAATCACAGAACAAATGTGTTGGAAAAGGAGGGGGCTTATAAAACAAACAAACAGTATCACATGCAAACTGGCTTTTCAGATCAATGACAAGAGAATAAACTGTCCTACTATTAGACACTACTGAAGTAAACAACGATTCAAGATCATACCGTCTACTAAATTTAATATCAGATTTTATAAATAAAGAAATGCCCCCTGAGCACTTTGTTACCATTCTAGGGACATGAATAGCAATATAACCATGCATATCATAAGCTGTTAAGTTTTCACTATCAGATAACCATGTTTCTGTTAAACCAATTACATCAAAAGGGCAAGAATTATCAGACCACAAATATGATTTCAGACTATCCCACTTATCTCGTATCCCACGTACATTCAAACAAAATACATTAAAGCAACTATTTGAAGAGAGAGATGCATGATTTTATCACAAAATTCAACAGTAGTTTGATAATTGCAACTAGAACTACACGTAGATTAAATAAGAGTGTCAAGTCTGTGGGCCTCTTGTTTTCCAGCGCTACTTTGCTGATCAAAGATAATTCATTTAAGAATAGAAGCATTCAAAAGAAAAGAATAATCAGCCAGATTTACCACACATAACAAATGCACACAATATCTTCACAAATAAACAAGATATCAAACAAACAGGCTGAAATAGCAGAGGGTAAATTGAACATAAAAAGGTGAAACTTGTAGGCAACAAAGAAAAGAAAGAGAAGAAAAAAAAGCCTGCAAGACACAGAACAATAACAAGCTACAAAGCTCAAAAAAATTAAAAAATAAATAACAATTACAAGGACAAAGTCAAAAAAAAATAAAGAAAAAGGCAAGAAAATAAAGAAGCAACCAAATGAAAGAGTTATCAATTGTTTATGGAATTCATTTAAAAAAATAATGTAAAACACCGTAAATGCAAGCATAAGTAAAACCATTAGATCATAAAGGGTAACCATTAGATCATAAAGGGTTAAAAAAAAAACAACAAAACAACAGAGCTAAAAGGGGGAAAATGGTTTATTTCAGTCCTGGGATGGGCTTGGATGGGCTGTAGTTGACTAATGGAGAACATCAACTTGAGATGCCTCTTTAACAGTGATCACTTTACCATAAGAAAGCTTGGTAAGTATTTCTCCTCCATTAGACCATGTAGACCTCTTCCCAAGCTTTGATTTAGCATAGTTAAGTAGCTGAAGTCTAAGCTTTTTAAGTGACTTAGAAATAAAGACACAACTACCTTGCATACTTTTCTTTTCTCTAAGAATAAGCTGCCGTATTCTTGGACTACAAAATTCCACAACAAGTGGGCGAGATTTCAAACCTGAGCCTTGTTTTCCAATTCTTCTAACAGAAACTATGTCATTCTTAGTCAGAGGAATACCAGAAAATCTAGTACTGCAAAATCCAAGAAATTTGCTTTCCGAAGCTTCTGGATAAGGGTCTTCTTTGAAACCAAATAGGATCAGCTGATTCGAAATTTTCATTTGGTCAAATTGATCACTCAGACGATCCACATTGAGTTGAATTGGCTTCAGAGATTTTTGCAGCTCTGACAAACCTGAGTCAAGCAAATGAAGAGATGATTCAAGCTTTGACATCCTCAAATCATATTGTTTTAGTGATTTTTCCACAAGCACATAAAAATTTATTTTTAGACTATTATATACCTCTTGTTTAATAATTTCCATGTTGTTAGCATCAAAAGCAGAAGGTAGATGACTAGAGGCAAGTTTTTTTAACAGAGGCCTCAACCAAATAACCAACCTCATTAGACAGTGCCTCACTGACAACTTCTGCAATAGTAGATTTAAGGTTTTGGTCATTAAGTGAATCTGCAATTAGCTTCTGCTTGTTCTTAAGGGTGTTAATGTGTGAGGTGAGCATAGTAATCTGCTCATTAATAGATTCAGCTCCACTGTACTGGATGGAGCAGTCTGATCTCATATCTCTATGACTAGGTGGTCTATAGCTCTTTTTTGAGTTGTCACCCATGATGTAGGCTAAAGTGAAATCCAAACTAGGCTAATCAAGATACAAGCCAACAGCAAAAGGCAAGGGATCTTCCGGCTGGCACAAGCAATTATAAATTATAAAAGGTTCTAATAACAGCGAATCAGAGGTGTAGGCACCAGGCAGAAAAATAAAAGACTGTACCTGGGGGGTCCCCAATTGCACCCCTGGGGTTGGGGCTGCTAGGCTTGCCTGCCTTTTCCACTGGACTGGTAGGCAGACTAAACCAGTTCTTCAGAAAAATTCAATTGGTTTTTTATTGGTTTTCTAGTTTTAACTTGTT
>NW_028297559.1:0-13535 GCF_049724085.1 Artemia sp. Qi Xiang Cuo
TTAGATAAGATAAGATTTATTCCAAAAATGAACTATCACTAGCCTTTGAAGCCCGAATTCGCATTCTGAGTCAAATAACAGACAATAACACACACACAAAAAAAAACTACCCCCCCCCCCCAAAAAACCCACCACCACAAAAAAATCAAGTCAAATAAAAAGATCAAAACTCTGAGGTCAGGTAAAAGATAAAAATATGAAGTAAAAAATAAGTTCGAACATGAAATTAAAATAAAAATTTATGAAACACTTGCTACACTGGCAATACAAGAAATTGGTTAGTTAAAAATTAGAAACTATTAATTGTGTCAGTTATATCTAAAGATAAGATAAAGATAAGAAACTAAAAAAAAGAAACTATTGGAGCATTTTGTTAAATTTTCCTGTAATACACGGAAGAAAAGTTTTTTCCTATCTCGAAGTAGCGCAGTGACTAGGGGACAAAGCAGGGAGAGGATCAGAAACAGCTCGAGGCGGGCGGAATCTGGATGGAGAGTGACAGTTGGGGAAAATACTTGCCGTCCGAGGGTTTGTTATGGCATTTTTTGCAAAACGGAGGCACAAATTATTTCTTCGTCTCTCGAGGGTCTCTAGGTTTGAAATATTTAACAAATGCAAATACGGTATCTTGCCCTCTATAAAAATAATTTTTAGAGCTCTCTTTTGGACATTTTCAATTTTTCGTGTTGCTTCATTAGAGAGGCCAGGGTGCCACACAGGACAAGCGTACTCTAATATGGGACGCACCAAAGAAATGTATACTTGTAGTAAATGTGATTGGGGGCAACTGAATTTATTTAAAAGTTTAAGGAGGGAAAGCGAGGAGTTTGCTTGTCGTAGGATGTTATTTATATGGGCATCCCATTTCAAATTAGAAGAAATTGTAACACCAAGGAGTTTAAGAGATGTGACAGAGGTTTCAGGAGGTATAGGAGCAAGAAAAAGGGGAGGGGGTTTAAGGAAACTTACTGAGACTATTGCGGATTTAGAAGGGTTAACAGTCAGGTCAAGGGAAGAGGCCTCACAGGCAATATCTTGGAGTATGCCCATTGGGTTGCTAAAGATGTTTTTATGACATATCTCTAAAACTGTCAAGTCATCGACAAATTTCCATCTATTGTCATAAATGGTTGAAAGGCTATAAATCATAAGTGAAAAAAGGAGAGGGCCTAGAATAGTCCCCTGAGGATTGCCATTAAATATGGGTAGATGATCTGAGAAACAATTTAGATATTTAACTGCTTGAGATCTATTAGAAAGAAAAGAGGCAACGAGCTTAACAAGGAAAGTTTCAATGTGGAATTCATTTATAAGTTTATCTATGAGTAAATTGTGGTTAATCAAATCAAAGGCTTTTTGAAGATCAATAGAAATTAGATTAAGCCAAGTGTTAGGTTTTTCAATTAATTTACCCATGGTATCAACAAGATGGATCAGGTAATGAGAGGTTGACGTGGATTTAAGATTACCAAACTATCTAAGATCAATGAGGGGGAGGACTTTCATCTTAAGCCAGTCTGCGAGAAAACTTTCATATAATTTCGAAAAAAATCGAGGTGAGGGTAATAGGACGAATGCCATCAAAACCAGGCTTCCCATTTTTCTTTTTAATTGGGGTAATAAAGCCTTGTTTCCAATATTGAGGGAACTGTTCAGATTTGGTAATTCCATTAAACAGGGTGGATAGGGGGTTTTGAGAGGTATTCACTGAAAGCTTTAATCAGAGGAACAGAAATATCTAACGGCTAAATGCTTGATAGTTTTAGTTTTTCAATTTTTCTTACAAGATCAAGTTGAGAAATATGTTGGAGTGAAAGTGGAACAGGAAAATCAGACAATTCATAAGATAGTCGCGGACGACTTTGGGAAACAGAATCCAGAAACTTATTTAGGTTATTAGCTGTGGTGTTTGGAGGTTCATTTATATTAAAATTTAGTTATTCTTGGCTCTTGCCGGTAAGTTTTTTAATTTCAGAGTACGAGTTCTTTGGTTTATCATGGCACAAGTCTTTAATTTTATTTTTATAATAGGCTCGGGCAGCTTTTCTAATTTTACTTTTTAATTCCTTTCTTAACTTATTTGCTTCAGCTAAATTACCCCTCTTAAATAAGCTTTAAGTTTTGAAGGTTATCATGAAGTTGTTGCTAGGACAACTTAAAATTTATGCAACGAAATATCTTATTGTTTACATGATTTTGTAATGTTTCCAGAGTTCCTTCTTTACTATATATAGGGCATGAAAGTTTTAACTTTTCCACTTTTTCACATAACGTTGGGCACAAATTTACCATTAAGACCTTGCCTAGATATAAACCTGATTACAAACAAGAAAAACCAACGGCTTTTTCTTCTTTGAAAGAGTAAGATCACCTCAAAGAATCAAATAGCTAGCAAAGTCCAATGTATGCAATGGTTGGTTATTAGAATGATCATTTTTTAATGTAATTACATAATCCCTATTTTTAATGAGCTATATCAATCTTTTATATAATGCTTCTAATATCTTAATTTTTATTTACTATGTATCATGGTTTGCTCTTTACTAGGTCTGAGCTATATCAGATGAAAGTTACATAGTTCTCTTTTATAATGAACCATATCGATCCTTGATGTATATCAAATCATTTTTGACTATTAAAAAGGTCACTACCCCTTTCAATTTTCAATCGAATGACCCGTCTTCGAAGTTTCTGCGATAACTCGTTTGATGCGAAGTGCCCTGGTCTAAATCAACAAAAAAAATAATAAAATAAAAATTACATTGCTCCCACATCGCTCTTTACTTAGGCTGCGCTATTGCTCTGCCTATGATATTATTTTAACTTTTAGTTACTATGTGCCATGGTTCGTTCTCTACTCGGTTTCAGATATATCCGATGAAACGTATATAGTCCCCATTTACGTGCTTGTCTTTTACCAGGCTGCTGCTAACGCAGCAGTCACGATTAATGTTTCAGTTACTATGGACAGAGTTTGTTCTTTATTATAACAACATAACAATCCAATTCTTTTGATGTATTTCCATAATTTGATGTAATTCCATAAATGCTCATTCAGATACTTTTATTCATCGAACACACGTATATATTTAATATTGTTTGATTTAATATTAATTATTAACAAAAAACTTAGCTGAAACGCATACCATCCAAATGCCACAGCATAGTATGGAGAAAGGATAACCAAACAAATCCATAAAAAAAAAAAAATGTCATTAACGTCAGAAGGGGATTAAAAAACATTACACAACCACAACATCATGTACCCTGCTACCACTAACCTGATACTCAACATTCAACTCCCTCTTTAACACACCTCAATAAAACTTAAACCAAGTTCAATGATTTAATGCTATTTTAATCTATCAACTGTACATCCTATTAAATTAATCATTAAAATCCTATTTAGAAAACAATCCATTCTTCAAAGGCCGTTTAAATTCCTTTAAATAACTACTTTTAATATTCTCATTGAATGAGTACCATAGGTTAGTCTGTCTAGAAACAAGAGAAAACCCTGACCTAGACCTAACAAAATTATTAATATCAATTTGGTTCATTGATCCTGTGCCATGGGAATGAACCTCTTTAACTTGTGTGAATATACTCAGAAAAGAAGCGGACTTACCTCAGACGCAATTATACATACAAATACCAGTATACAAATCACGGAGAGCAGCCACTGGAAGTATTTTCAACCTAACATAGGCCTCAGGACATGATTCGGAAGGGTTTAAAATAGTAATTATTCTAATAACAATATTTTATTTGGCAACCGAGCGTCAATCGCCCCCCCCCCCCCGAAATCCTGGATCTGCCACAGTTTTTAAGTTGTAAATATAATAGAAAATTCATTTTTTTTTTTGTAGGGAATCAACATAATAGTCCTCAAAGATGTTGAAAAAATTTTTGAAGGTCCCTCCGGTAACGGTCTGAAACTCAACCCCTGGCCACGACCATATTATTTAATTCGTACCTGTACATGCTTTTTTAATAATTTTTTTTACTGATAGCTCCATTCAAAGCTAATGCAAAAGCCCCCCCCCCTCCCCTAGTGCTCATTCTCAGTGCACGCGTTGTCAGTTCGGCGTACTCTTGACCCAGATGTAATAGAGTTCTAGAAGATTTGGCCCATATTCTCGCCGAGTGCCAAAAACTTTCTCTGTTAATGGGACAGTATTTTGAGGAGTGGTAGCTCGGAGTTCCCAGGGATCGTGAAGACGACTATAAAAACGACAACCCTGCAGGTTTGTATATATTTAAATGAAGAGTTGAAAGCAATAATTGAAACTTTATTATCATTTATTTATTATTATTATTTTCTTATCGTTATTTATTTATTTATTTCATTTTTTTTTATCATTTATTATTTTTTTTTTTGGGGGGGGGGGAGAAGTTATATTTTATTTTATTTTTCTTGTGGAGTGTAATTAAGAATACTGTGTCGTATGGCCTATTTTTCGGCTTATAATAAATTTATTATTATTATTATTACATTCCGTAATGAAATTAATGGTGAGTCAAGAATGCAATATTTGTTCGTAGGCTTCTTCAGTTCGTGAGCTTCTTTGAACAATTATTTCCGTGTGATATTCACAAGCACGTCGACTTGTACTTTTCCCAGGGGCGGTCGTATTTTTTCCCAGGGGCGGTCGTCTTCCGTATCACCGGATCAGATCTAGGGCTGTATCTAGGGAGGGGGGGGGGGTGTACCAGGTTTACCTATTCTATCATAATTCTATCGATTCCCCTTAAAATTGATATTTTACCAATTTTACCATTTTTAGTAATTGACATCTTTTCCGTATTTTACTGGCATTTTACCTATACTACTGACGTATTGGGCGGCACCTTGCACTCATCGCCCCAAAACCACCCAGAGAGCTGTCGAAAAAAGGTTTGGAGGAAAGCTTTTGATTTTTTATTATTCTTTTTTTATACTGGATGCGTAGGCTTGCGATTGAGGGTTACATTGGTTATTAATATGCATCATGTTTGCGCAAGACGAGAAGCCTATATAGAAAATATCAAATAAAACGATCCATGCAGATTGTAGGTATTCTGTGGTCAGGTGGACGTTCGAGGCTGGAAACTGCGATCTTTACCTTTTTTTTACAATTGGTTCACCCTTTAAGAGTGTAATTAATCTTTCATGGTAATTCAAAAACATATCGTTCACATAATTTGCATACGCGATAAGTCTTTGAAGTGTTGATAGATCAAACTATTAACGCTCTTCCAAATGGTTGGAAATCGCTACGAATAGGGGCGGACCCTGAGAGTTTAGAGATCCAATCGTATAATTTACCTGCTTAATAGCGATTAATTTGCTGATAGACAATGACACCTTTAGTTACATTAGATAATAGATAATTAGAATTATCTATTTGGGATTAGGGCTTCAGCGGATATATCTCTCCTGTAAAGGAAACTTTTTCAATGTAACTTGATATTTTGCCGCAGCGGGCGGAACTTCTCAAGCAATTTTGACCAATGAGCATCAAGTTCCCCAAGCGTTTGGTAGCAATCTCTCTCTGTTAGCATTAGAAAGCTTCTTCTTGCACAGCAATTGTGAGTGAAATGCCCCGTCGCCACTGAAACTATTTTGCTAAACTTGACACCTTCGCTGTCCGGCGGTTGTCTGAAGAGGGAAAGAAAATATTTAAAAACTTCAAACATAATTAATAGAAAAAACTGTTTTTTCTATGAAAGTAAAGAGTGGAAATTAAACTTGAGACGAACAAAAATTATCACCCCTCAATTCTTGACAGGCACTGTACGTAAAGCAAAAAGAAAAATTATTATTTAGAAATTATGCTGATGGCATGCAGTGTTAATTTTGCCTTGCACTTTGCTGGTTTTTAGATTGTCATTTTAATTTCAAAAGCATGTGGAAAACCTTTCATTGCATTTTGAAAGTTGTCAGAAGAGCGGAAATTTGGGTTGCCAATGACCCTCAGCCTACGTCGGTCACTTTACCGTGTGTCAAGAGGAACATGAAAATGGTCAAATAATTCAACAGAAAAGTGGGTGAGTAGCCACGAGGTTCGGAAGAAAATTGGAGTTGAATATCTGCTCCAGCACGATTAATCTGTAATTCAGGGAAAAACAACGTATAAGGAATGTGAAAGCATTTCTTTTCTTGTTAACTAAAGTTTTTTTTCGACCCCAGTTTCCAGAGAAAAAATGATTAACACAATTCCATACACAGATGGGGGAAAACAGATACAGTGGATTGGCTGCAAAAGAAATAACTTTCATTGGTTCCATTTAAAATGCTATACAGATAAAATTGGCGAAATAACAGCAAGTGCCAATGAAAAACAGTTTAGGTGCAGTCTTTGCAAGCATAGTATTGACAAATAATGTATAAACACAAACTAAGAATTCGAGCTACATTTACCGACTAGACCTGACTACTATCAACAGCACTAAAATGTATTATGTATTATCAAAAACAATCGTATCCGGTGACAGTGTTTTTTTTTCTTTTTTATATAACTTCTCAAAAGTGACAATTTCAACCGAGATGGAGAAAAAAATGTTTCTCAATTCTCAATCAAAACTAGCGGACTGTTTTATTACACAGACAGACGGAAAAAATGTGACGATATACTTTTACTCAGTTTCAACGAGCATTTGGACTTGAGTAATCGTATAGTGTTCTATTAAGTTGTATTTTGTCTTTCATACCTTTCATTATATTTTATGCTCCGTCTTTTTCTTCATTTTGTGAACTGATCATTAATAAATTAAAATAATAATATTTTAATACAGGATAGTTTAGTAGCTAATAAGAATCGTAATTTTCTGAGAAACTGCAGATCCAGAACCGTGACACATACGCAGAATCTTCATTGATTGAATTATTTGAAGGAAAAAAAAAGAAAAAAGAAAAAAGGCTTTACAACACGCTAATCACTTGCACTAAAAGATGTTTGTAAAAAATCTAAATATGAGCATTTGTTCTACACAATTACATGTTAATTGCACTTAAAACAACATTGTTCCAAATACTGCCCTTATATTGAACCTTAAATTATACGAATAAAAAAGAAACAAAAAACACGATTCGGATATGTAATAGCCCTCACTGGTTTTCCTATTTATCTTCTAAACACAAACACGGTCATCAGGGTCGTATCCAGGGTTTGTTTTCGAGGAGTTTAAAAAAAATTACGGGGTGGCGAGAGAGTACCAAAAAATATCCTTTTATGAAATTAGCCCAACGGACTTCAGCAAGATTGCCTAACGGACTTCAGCTAGATTAAGGCACTTTTAAGATACTTTGAATTTGTGAGTCGAAGAAGTTTTTTGAAGGGGGAGGGGTTAAAAACCTGATATCTCCCCTGGATGAGGCCCTGATGACAACAGCTAAAAATATGACCACATGGATTTCGACTTCACATATTCAGGGCCCACTGACGCTAAAAGAGGCTTCCTGGCAAAGAAAACAAAGAAAAAGCATTTCCACATTTCCAGGTATCGAAAAAAAACACACAAAATAGGACTAGTATGAACCTTCGCAAGCCACTAAAAATAAATAAATCAATAAATTTTATGAAATAAATTCTAAAAACTTATAAACATAAATAAAAAAATGAAAAATTATTGAATAAATAGATAATTTAATAATAATTTGACAAATAATTAAAATAAATCTAATAAATTCATATCTAATAAATTTAAACAACAACAAATGTTACTAAATTACAGACAACTAACAAACGTAAATCAAATGAACAATCCGAATAAGTAAATCCAACGACGGTAAATCTTCAAGTCTGCACGGAGAGTTCTGTTTTTCAAAGATGACGGTTAAACCAGTTGGTCGAACCTCATGTAACTTTATGAATGAAATTCCAATGACGGTAAATCTTCGAGTCTACAAAGAGAATTCTCTTTTCCAAAGATGCCGGTTGATGCGATAAAGACAGCTACGAAATGGACTTAGAAGCTATGGGGGAGGTTGCACTTTGGTACTAGTAAAGCATTCAAGTCGACGTGCTTGTGAATATCACACGGAAATAATTGTTCAAAGAAGCTCACGAACTGAAGAAGCCTACGAACAAATATTGCATTCTTGACTCACCATAAATTTCATTATGGAATGTAATAATAATAATAATAAATTTATTATAAGCCAAAAATAGGCAATAAAACATATTTTTAATAATTAAACTCCAAAAGAAAAATAAAAAGAAATATAACTACTCCCCCTCCCAAAAAAAAAATAAAAAAAATAATTGAACAATTACAATTAAATAAATAAATAAATAACTAAAAGAAAATAATAAATAAATAATAATCAAGTTTCACTTATTGCTGTCAACGCTTCATTTACATATTTACATAACTGCATGATTTCCTTTTTACAGTCGTCTTCAGGATCCCCGGAAACTCCAAGCTACCACCCTCAAAATACTTTCCCCTTAACAGAGAATGTTATCAGAACTCGGCGAGAACATTGACCACACCTTCTAGACTGCTATTGCCTCTTGGGAAGGGAAATACGTATCGACAAAGTATACAAAGTGGCTTAGCGCTAGAGGAGGGGGGGGGGTGTCTTTCGCATTAGCATTGAATTGAGAGATCAGTAAAAAAAAAAATACTAAAAAGTATTTACAGGTAATAGTTAAATAATAAGGTTGTGGCCAGGGGCGTAATTTCAGAAAAGTCCTGGGGGGAACTTCAAAAAGTTTTTCCATGTCATTGCGGAAAATTATGCAGATTCCCTACAAAAAAAATGAATTTTCTATTATATTTACAACTTAGAAAAAGTGGCAGATCCAGGATTTCCGGGGGGGGGGGATTGACGCTCGGTTGCCAAATAAAATTATACTCTTGTCTCGAATACTTCTAGTTGTAGCGAAGGCCAGGGGCATTGCGAGCAATTTTTCTTTAGAGGGGGGGGGGACGAAACAGTGCCGACAGAACTCGACAGGCCACCTCAGAATTTCTAAAAAAAAACAAAACAATCATGGATCATTTAACGGTTTTCTTTAACGATTACAAGCAAATGGTTTGAAAGCACATATCTCTGCAGCTAATTGGCTAAAACTTCGACAACATAACTGCAATAGTTTTCCTTAGAATTTTTCGATTCAGAACATTTTTTTGTTTTCCCTCCAAAATTGACCCCCCCCCTCCCTGCTCTCAGAAATGGGGGAAGGAGGGGCCGCTGAGCCTTCCCCTTGAGGCATATCCTGGTTATTCTTGATTTTGATAATTGTCTGTTGGTCGTACCCAATTGACCCCCCCCCCCCCCTGCCCTCAGCCCAGGGGGCCAGGGGGGCCGCTAAGCCGTGCCCTTTAGGTAGTTTCGGATTTATTTTCGAGATTGATCATTTTTTTTTTCTCCCCCAAATTTACCCCCCCGTCCTGGCCCGCCGAACTGCGGGAACGAAGGGCCTCTGAGCCTTCCCTTTGCGGCAGATTCCAGTTATTTTTGTTTCTGAGTATTTTTTGTTTTCCCTCCAAAATTGACCCACCCCTCCCAAAATTGGCCCCCCCACCTCCCCTGCCCTCAGAAATGGGAGAAGGAGGGGCCGCTGAGCCTGCCCCTTGAGACATATCACGCTTTATTTTCGATTCTGAGCATTTTTGGTTATCTCTCCAAAATCACCCCCCCCCTCAGAAATGAGGGAAGGGGGGGTTTATGAGCCTTCCCCTTGACACAGACTCCAGTTATTTTCAATTAGTCGGTTCATTTTCATTGTCAGTATAATTTTATTTTTAAATTGGGTGCCAGATTCAAAGGTAAATATAAACCTTGGCTTGCTTGGGCCTTTGGGCGTTGGCCTTACTTGGGCTTATGATGCACTTTAAAGTGTTTTTATCAACTGAAAAATAATTCATACTTATATTTTCGGCCAAATAAGTATTCAAATAATCAATTTATTGTGAGTATGATTTTATTTTTCACCTGGATATGCGATTCAAATGTGAGTCTAAGAATACGTGGTAACCATATTGAGATTTCCGGAACAAATCCGAAAGTAATTTAGTTCACCGGAGCCCCTAGCAGCACCAACACCAAACTTTGCAAGTAAATACTAGTACATCCAGATCACCATTAATAAAACCAAATTCTAAGTTGTTTTAAATTTTGTACAGCAAACTCTTCTTTCTTCTTTAAATAGCGATTTTTACTGGAGGCAAAAAAGAAAAAGTGCAAGGAACTCGCGAACTCGCAAAATCCCATGCGATCCGGTGTTTATTTACCTTTGAATCTGGCGCCCAAGTAAAAAATAAAATTATACTTACGATAAATTGATTATTTGAATACTTATTTGGCCGAAAATATAAGTATGAATTATTTTTCACTTGATAAAAACACTGTATAGGGCATCATAAGCCCAAGCAAGGCCAACGCCCGCATGCATGTAATACAAGCATTTTTAATTTATCAGAACCCAAAAATAAATGACATATTTGAAATATTTCTGAACGCCCAGAAAGAACCCAAAGTTGATCTCTCCTGTAACTTGATATGTCTCTGCGAAATGTGTTTGCCGACAGAAGCCAAATTTCCCCTCGTGTAACTTGACATGATCTCTCTTTGTCAAGTACCCTTTGCCGACACATTGGTTTGCTGACTCCAATCTTTGTGACTAGTAGAATTCTTTTGTGCATGCCAGCACCATCTGTGATTTACAAACTTAAGTTAGGATAATTTTTAAATCGCTATTTAAAGAAGAAAGAAGAATTTGCTGTACCAAAGATAAAATAACTTAATATTTGGCTTTATGAATTGATACTTGGGTGTGCTTGTATTTATCTTTCATGTTGGGAGCTGTGGGCGCTATGGGTTCTTGGGCGCTAAAGTAAATGTTTTGGGTTCTTGGGCGCTAGTGGGAGCTGGGCTTTAAAGTATCGTTGGTTAATTTGACAGTGTTTGTATATACAAATCTTTAAATTAGCCAACCGGGCATCCAGTATTTTAATTCCAGGAGTCCAGCTGGTCAAAAGGAAACAGCCTATTAAGAAAACAATTATTACTCTATAATATGTAGAATAATCCTAGTTAACACATTTTGAAGGGGAGAGCCCTTATCTTCACTTCTTTGCTTGTTTTTCCAGTTTTTCTAAGAAATTCATGAATTTCTTAGAGCCTAGCTATATATTCACAGAATATATACTGCCACCCCCCTAATGTGCAAATATATAGGCCTACCTAGAATTGCATCCTCAATCTAAATATAACATCCATTTGCATCACAAATGAACTTTACTCCCATATTAGCCATGTGGTGGATGTCCCTCATGCTCACTAACCACATAAATAGGCTAGCATAGAAATCAACATAAAGTGCTAGCAGATTCACTGCAACCTGACAACCTTAAATCTTCAGCAAAAGGGTTACTTGATGACCTTATATTGGCTAAGGTCTCTACCCAGGTAGATGAGGCAGGGGTTAAAATGAAAGAGGAACAGACATTCATGCAACATAATGTCACTAGGCTATCTCTTCAGATAAGCCTATTCCAGCCTATCCAGTCCAACCTGGCAAGATTGAATGACTTTTGAACAGAGGCTTTGAGCAACCAAATTATTGTCTTTGGGATGAAAGAAGATGGCTCCATCAAAAACACTGAAAGTTGATTCTTATCACTATGTGCTGGGGAATTTCCTGGCATACCAATTATTCAGTCTGGTGTTGTATCAGCCAAAAAATTTGGCAAACCATCTGCAGAACCCAGACCCATAGTTGTAGAGGATCTGGATTCTATTTTCTGAGACACTTACAAAACCACACTTACAACTTCTTTCATATGCCAAGTCTAAGCTTGGGGTTACATAATGTTTGGTCCAGTAAAGGTGATATCCCGTATAAAACCCAATCTGGAAGAGTGCCCCTAGGGAAAGGGCCCTTATTTATGAAGCTTTCCTATTGTTGACATGTAGTGTTTGTTATTAGGAAGCAAACAGACATTTTTCATGACAGGGGAATATCACGTGGAGGGGGGGGGTCAAGGGAGAAAATTTACACAAGGGAATTTGCTCAAATTCCTACACTAAATTCTTTTTATTTGTCTTGCATTGCCATTGCTAATGCAATTTTACATCTGGATAAGTTCAGTGGAAATTACCTTGGAAATTTTTCAAAGGGGTTTAAATTGTCAAGGGGACCTTTCCATGGGGAGTATTTTTCTCCAAAGAAATTCTCAAAGGGGGAATTTTCTACTGGCAAACATCTCCATTGGGAGGGACAAATTTCCAGGTAACATTTTCTTTGGACAGTAGATTTACAGCATGATTAAAAAAATTAAATTAAAAAGTTTTTTTTTTCAAATGAAAGTAGGCTAAAGAAAATTTTCTAGGCAGAATAGTCTGCAAGAAGTTTCCTGGATGAAATTTTCAGCAGGGATGGAATTGTCTAGGTGATTTTTGGTGGGAGGAAATTTCCAAGGATTAATTTTCCATGGAGGAGAGAGGCATATTTTACATTATTATTTGGAAAAAAAAAAAAAAATCAAAAACCAAGTAAAAAAAAAACAAAAAAAAAACTATTCCTCTGAGGATTACAAGACCCCCACAGCTCCTAGGGACAGGGCCCTCTAAGTTATGAAGTTTTCCTTCTGTTTACATGTAGTGAAAAAAAAAATTGGTATGTAGTGTAAAAGAAAAAATTTTAATAGAAAAAAAATTGGTTGCTAGAAAGGAAAATTGTGTAAAGAAATAAGTAAGTGTTGCTATTTACTATTTGTACTTTTACAGCCTATGCTCTAACTCAATTAAGCAATTAGTTCTTATTAGCACATGTCTACAACTGTGTTTTAGGTCACTTCATGAGAATTTTACCTAAAGGACTGGAAGTCAGTGGCTGTTCAAACATATTTAATAACTTTTATGTAATTCAACCATCAGTAAGTTGATGAAAGTTTCATTATTGTCATGGTTATTGGTTAAATGAGCACAGCCAAGCAGACATTTTAGGAATAATTTGGGATATAGGACCATAATAAAATAGTCTAGGCTAACTAAGTGATAAACACACCAGTTGATTCCAAAGTCAATGCTGTATCCAAATATAGCAATCATTTCCTGAAGAAATTCCTTTCAAAAATTTGGAAAATTCACCACTGCTAGAATTGCATACATCCCCTAGATTCTATAATTCAAGCATTTTTTGGTGAGATCAAGGGATTCTAGGGTAGGCATCAGGTTGTTGATGCCTATGGGGTGGCCTGAACTCATAATCCCAAGTGAGCTGAAAACTAAACCAAAACTGGGTTTTTCAAGTTCAGGATTCTGGAAATTCCAGAATTTTCTTAGTTGTCATTGGCATTGGTTAAAAGGACAGAGCCAAGCAGACATTTTAGGAATAATTTGGAATATAGGAGCATAATGAGATAGGCTAGGATAGCTAAGTAATAAATGTGCAATTTGATTCAGAATCCAATGCTGTAACCAAATATAATGATCATTTCCTGCAGAAATTCCATTCGAAAATTTAGAAAATTCACCAGTGCTAGCATTTCATATGTCCCCAGATTTTATAATTCAAGGTTTTTTGGGGAGATCAAGGGAT
>NW_028297560.1:0-13534 GCF_049724085.1 Artemia sp. Qi Xiang Cuo
AATATCCAATGATCTGATTTTCGTTTGTGTATCTATGTGATAATAAACCAATGAATTAATGATCTTTTTTGTTTTTGTCTGCGGGCTAAGGTCGTTATTAAGTATTGCATCATTATGTCCAACCACGACCGAAGGGCTGGGACACTATTTTAAGAATTTTTTATAGCACAAATAATACTGCGCCAAAAAGAACCTCTGACTGACTCGACCTGCTTAAATAAAAACTACTTGGGTCGCGGAGTATACTAACAACAATTAGAGAACAAATTAAGTGACATTATGGGATAAAGAATTTGCAGCACACACAAGGACAGTTCTCGAACTAACACAGGAGAAATCGAGCCGGTGGGCGTCCTCGTCAATAATTTTCCCCGAACTGTTGGACAGGAAAGTAAGCACGGTCAAGCATTTTCTGAACATAGCGCGCGGGAATTTCTGTTAAGTCTCTAGAGTTCCACATAGGGTAGCGGTTTATCGCAATTCTACTAAATGCAGCCTCAGAATAATCTCTACACTGGAACTGAATTTCCGCAAACCAGGGAACGAATTGAAAGGTGGATAATGCCAGTAGGATCAAAGGACCTGAATAGTGGTGAGTCAAGGAGGCACACTTGTGCCTCTATAAAGAGGCGACCCACCACAATGTTAAGCGATTTCAGGTCCTAGATGTTGCAGAGAGACAGCGGTAATCGCATTTTGTAGCCCAAGCTCAAACTAAGAAACTTGCGAAATTTCATCCTCTTCCGACTTTATCTTGATAAGTAATAAACTGTACAAAAACGTGCAGAAATTATTTGAAAAAAAATACGTTTTCTAAAGAGTTAATCGAAATTAAAACGAACAGAAATTATTCAGTATATGACCGGGGCTGTGCCCTCCACAACGCCTCGCTCTTTACGCTAAAGTTTGACTTTCTCACAACTCTTTTTTTTAAACAATAAAAACTTTAGCGTAAAGAGCGAGGCTTGAGGAGGGCACAGCCCCTTTCATATACGGAATAATTTATGTTCGTTTTAGGTTTTAATGTCGCTCCTTACTTTCAGTTTAAAGAAATTTTTTTTATATTTAAAGGCTGCGAAAGCGGGGGGTTTGGTGGGCGGCAGCCCCCCAACTTTGCCTCGTAATCCCTGTACGTTTTAAGGTTCGACCTTGTAACTCAGCCTCTTTAACTCTTTAGAAAACGTAGTTTTTTTCAATATTTCTATAAAACGGCCGTCAAAACTTGGACACCATTAAAAGTAAAGTTAAATTTTGGGCAAAAAATTGTCTGGCTTATTTTTGGCGTGTTTTTCAAAGGCTGTGGCTTATTTTTTTGTTCACGATCTGGCCACACTGTCAGACAGAGTCAGGCATTTTTTTTTTTTTTTTTATTTATTGAAGATGATGCGCCAACCCTAGCCGTAAGCATGGATGGAAAACTTACCCAAAACCGTATCCAGGGGGGAGGGGAAATAGCCTGGATGTTTGCTCGTAGCTACAAATTAGATGAATTTATGAATCAACAATAGTTAGACATAATGACGTCACTTTATGAAAACTTAGGGGGATGTATTTCTTAAAATCTGAGGGGAGGGGGGAGCAAACTTGTTGGTTTTTTTTTACCGAAAATACCAGAAGAATAGTATATTTTAGTGACACCCCCCCCCAAAAAAAAGAAAGATATTCTTCAAAATCTAGGCAGGGAGTAAAAAAATTAGAAAGGGGCACATACCCACTCCCATTGACACCAATGGCCAGACATACTCTCAGTGGCTTCGTTTGTGGGGGGAGAGGGGGGCAGTTGCCCCTTAATAATTTGGGAAAAATTATAATATAGCCCATGCCCCTCGACTCTTCGGATGTAGACCCCTCTTGCCCCCCCCCCCCAATAAAATGCTGGAGCTGTGCCCCTGCGTACACTGAAACTAAACTTCACAGAATATAGAAAGTTAGAATGATTAATTCATCAGATAAATCGCACATAGCACCTGACAAATAACCAATCTGAATGATTATGCAAACAGTAAATGCAATATAAATAAAAACACTAAAGATACAAAAGATATTTTCAATATCTAACAAGGGGGGGGGGGTACTATTTTTTCCCATTTTTCCATGAGAAAATAAAAAGAGAAACATTTTTGAAAAGCTGGGAGAAGGCGATAGTACCCCGCCCCTCATAATTAGTGTTCCTGTTTTCGACTACAGCAATTCAAAAAGAAATATGTTATGCAGCCAATCAATTTTATGTGAAAATTGAAAAACTGAAAATGGACTTTCAGGAAAAACTGAAAATAAAAAAACAAGTTTTTTTAACTGAAAGTAAGGAACGACGTTAAAACTTAAAACGAACAGAAATTATTCCGTATATGAAGGGGGCTGTCCCCTCCTCAACGCCTCGCTCTTTACGCTAAAGTTTTTTTATTGTTTAAAAAAATAGAGTTGTGAGAAAGTCAAACTTTAGCGTAAAGAGCGAGGCGTTGTGGAGGGGACAGCCCCCTTCATATACGGAATCATTTCTGCTCATTTTAAGTTTTAACATTGTTCCTTACTTTCAGTTAAAAAAAATTTTTTTTTTATTTAATTTTTGAACGTTTTTGAATTAATGCAGGTTTTGATTTTGGCTCACTGTACTTGAATAACTAAAGAAAAATTTGAATATTATATTTGGTTAAATGGCTTTCTCGAAACTTGTTTAATTTTATTTACGAACGTTTTTATTAGTAATAAATATACGTAACTTAGAATTAACTTACGTAACGAACTTCTATATTCATAAATTTTTAACACGTATATTAGGGGGTTCGCCCCCTAGTCAATACCCTGCTCTTTAAACTATGTTCGAATTTTTTCCAGTTCTTTAAAAATGACCTCTTAATCACAATCAGTTGATCAGTTGAAAAACTTGTTTTTTTTTATTTAATTCCTGATCTTTTTCTTTAATAATGCTGGGAAATCCGGCGCCCCCTTCATAGCAATGTCCCTTCCCCCATGAAAACTTCCTTCATGGAAAGATCCTTCCATATAGCCCCCGACCCTCTCCTTCCCCCACCTACCAGAAAAAATCTCCTCTGAAAAAGTCTGTATACTTCCCAATAACCAATACTATATGTTAACATTGAGTAAAGTTCATAACTTTCAGCCCTCCCCCTGGGGACTTTGGGGGATCAAGTCATCCTAAAAGACATTTTTATCATATTTTCGACCATGCTGAACAAAATGGCTATCTCAAAATTTTTATCGGGTGACTTTGGGAAAAAAATGAACGTGGGAAAGGGCCTAGTTGCCCTCCATTTTTTTTGGTCACTTAAAAAGGGCACTAGAACTTTGAATTTCCGTTCCAATGAGCTCTCCCACAATATTATAGGACCACTGGGTCGATACGATCACCCCTGGGAAAAAAAAAGAAACAAAAAAACAAAAAAACAAATAAACCCGCATCTGTGATCTTTCTTCTGGCAAGAAATGGAAAATCCCACATTTGTGTAGATAGGAGCCTGAAAACATAACATTGGGGTTTTCTAATACTTTGAACATGATAATTTGATTTTCATTAATATTCAATTGCTTTTAGGGGGACTTTTCTCTTTTTTTCGAAAACCAGTAAAATTTTCTAAGGCGCTTAACTTTTGATGGGTTAGATTAAACTTAATGAAACTTATATATTTGAAATCAGAATTAAAATCTGATTCTTTTGATGTATCTATTGGTATCAAAATCCCGTTTTTTAGAGTTTCGGTTACCATTGAGCCGGGTCGCTCCTTACTTACAGTTCGTTACCACGAACTGTTTGAAAGTTACTGGTACTTATGTATTATAAAAACCACAGTTTAGATAATTATATAAACTGTGATACAAACACACTCAAGATAGGCTGCTAGGTTAATCATAATTAAAGATGCCATAACATGATGAAAATATAATACTTTAGTTTATATAATAATATAGCTTTGGGCTAAATATTTGAACATTAAGGAGGGGGGGGGTAAAATAAATCTCAGACAGGGATTAAAACACAAATTCAAACTAGCCTTACCCCACCCCCCTAATTTGTAAATATGTATGCAAAATT
Organism: Artemia sp. Qi Xiang Cuo; assembly: GCF_049724085.1. Taxonomy (NCBI): domain Eukaryota; kingdom Metazoa; phylum Arthropoda; class Branchiopoda; order Anostraca; family Artemiidae; genus Artemia; species Artemia sp. Qi Xiang Cuo. The sequence goes on from NW_028297560.1 coordinate 4,052, forward strand.
AAACAAGTCCAATGCATTCTGTTGCTCGTCACTTGTCCCTGTGGCTATGAAATCAGTTTGATCAGATCGTACATTTAGCAAATTTCTCGACTGTTTTGTATCATGGTTTCAGCGCTAGCTGCAACCTAGTAAAGAGCGAACCACAGTCCATACTAACTAAAAGTTAAAAAAAGCGTTTTGAAAAAAACTGCTCAGTGAAAAAAATTGCCATCTTTGTCTGATTAACGAACGGCAATAAGGTTAATGTCCATGAAAAGGGTTAATGTCCAAGAGGATGTTCGTGTTCGATGTGGAGTATGCCAAACATTAGGGGGTTATCCCCTAATGTTTTTAAACTTTGTGTTGCTATAGTTCTCTCTAAGATAGCTGATACTTGCTTTCTTTGTTTTTTTGATGTATCGTATATTGCTTACACGGATGACAACCTAATTATTAGTAGGAGCAAATTCTCTTTGTCTAAAATGGAGGATAATGTGAGAAAAGGTTTTTTAGATATTGAACTTGATTTAAATTTTGAAAAGTGCGAGTATCTTTGTTTCAACGGTAATGCTACGAAATCTCCTTTAAATTGAAACTATGCTTCTATACGTTCAGTTGATAGCCTACGTTGGCTTGGGATTACTCTAGGCCTGTTTTTTCACTCATCAATGTGCTAAGATCTTACATCTTTTGTCAGAAAACGCTTAAAAGTGAAATCTTTGAACAAAGATCTTACATCTTTGGTCATTTTTGTGCAAACATCGTTCATCATTCGGCTCTGATCAGCGGTCTGAGAACAATGATGAGTAGATCATCAAAGTTCTCTCATCATTGTTCTATATGGCAAAACAGTGGCGGTCTTCACACTTTTTGCTAACATCAGTGAGCTGTAAGATCTTAGAACAAAGATGAGTTAAAAAACGATAATCTTTGCAGAAAGATGTAAGATCTTAGATGTAAGATCTTAGTGCTAAAAAACGGGCCTTCTGTGTAATTAAATAAAAAAAACAAGTTTTTTAAACTGAAAGTAAGGAGCGACATTAAAACTTAAAACGAACAGAAATTATTCCGTATATGAAAGGGGCTGTCCCCTCCTCAACGCCTCGCTCTTTACGCTAAAGTTTGACTCTGTCTCACAACTTTATTTTTTAAAACAATAAAAAACTTTAGCGTAAAGAGCGAGGCGTTGAGGAGGGGACAGCCCTTTCATATACGGAATAATTTCTGTTCGTTTTTAAGTTTTAATGTCGCTCCTTACTTTCAGTTTAAAAAACTTGTTTTTTTTAATTTAATTTCTGATCGTTTTTTAGTTAATGCAGCTTTTATTTGCATAAAAATTTTATTTTTCTTTTGCTAAATGAATGTGTTTACAAATCAACTTACGTAACTAACTTCTATATTCATATATTTTTCTACTGGCAAAAAATACAAAGTTGTATATTTTTGCAGATATGAGCTTGAAACCTGTGTAATAGAGTTTTCTGATACGCTGAATCTGACGGTGTGATTTTCATTAAAATTCTTTCACTTGTAGGGGATGTTTCCCCCTCTTTAAAAAATCGAGTAAATTTTCTCAGGCTCGTAGCCTTTGATGAGTAATACTAAACTTAATAAAATTTATATATTTAGAATCAGCATTATAAACACAATCTTTTGATACATTTATTGACATCAAAATTTCGTTTTTAAAAGTTTCGATTACTATTGAGCCGTATCGCTTGTTTTTTTGTTTTTTTTTATTACGTATATGTTATTGCGTATATGAGGGGGTTCTCCCCTTAGTCAATACCACACTCTTTACGTTAAAAGTTAAAAAAAATTTTGATTCACAAACCCCTGAATCACAAAGGCCGTTTAATTAGAATAGATAGCTCTTTTGAAAGCACTAAAAAAAAAACTGTAGCGTAAAGAACGAGGTATTGACTTGGGGGAGAACCCCCTCACATACGTTATAATTTCTGTTCGTTTTAAGTTCTAATATTCCTTCTTACATATCAGTTGAAAAAACTTGTTTTTTTTTTATTTAATTTATGATCGTTTTTTAAATAATGCTTTTAAATCCGGCGCCCCCTTCATAGAAATTCCCCTTACCCCAAAGAAACATCCTCCACGGAAATATTCTCCAGATTAACCCCCTCCTATAGCCCCCCCCCCTCCAGAAAAAATCCTTCCTGATAATTGTTGTATACTTCCCAATAACCAATAAATAATGCTGGCAAGTCCGACGCCCCCTTCATGGCAATTTCCCTTTTCCCATGAAAACTTCCTTCATGAACAGATCCTCCAACATAACCACCGACCCACCCTTCCCTCCCACTACCAGAAAAAACCTCCTGAAAACTTCTGTATACTTCCCAATAACCAATACTATATGTTAACATTGGGTAAAGTTCATAACTTTTAGCCCTCCCTCTGGGAACTTCGGGGGATTAAGTCATCCTAAAAGACATATTTATCATATTTTCGACCATGCTGAACAAAATGGCTATCTCAAAATTTTGATCGGGTGACTTTGGGAAAAAAATAAGCGTGGGAGGGGGCCTAGTTGCCCTTAATTTTTTTTTCGGTCACTTAAAAAGGGCACTAGAACTTTTAATTTCCGTTCCAATGAGCCCTCCCACGATATTCTAGGACCACTGGGTGGATACGATCACCCCTGGGAAAAAAAAAAAAACAAAAACAAACAAACAAACAAACAAATAAACACGCTTCCGTGACCTTTCTTCTGGCAAAAAATGGAAAATTCCACATTTTTGTAGATAGGAGCTTGAAACCTCTACAGTAGGGTTCTCTGATACGCTGAATATGATGGTGTGATTTTCATTAAGGTTCTATAACTTTTAGGGTATCTTTCCCCCTTTTTTTGAAAATCAGCCAAATTTTCTAAGGTGTGTAACTTTTGATGGATAGAGCTAAACTTGTTAAAAGTTATATATTTGAAATCAGCATTAAAATATGATTCTTTTGATATATCTATTGGTATCAAAAACCCGTTTTCTAGAGTTTCGGTTACCATTGAGCCGGGCCGCTCCTTACTTACAGTTCGTTACCACGAACTGTTTGATATATGTTTTGTTTTCGCCAGTCAGCTGTTAGGGACGCATGTACCAAGATTAGATGTGGCTATTCCAAGATTGTTGCAAATCAGTCGAAATAAAATTGCAAAAATTTCGTGTCGCTGTATTCTGTTTTCTATGACCATGCTATTTCAGGTATTTACATTTTGCTTAGGAAGAATGACCTATCTAAATTAAGGAAATGCTATTATCGATATTGCAAATTTGTGTTGCATTTTCCGTTGTCATTTTGTAATCGCCGTATTATCAAAAAGTATAACACACCTGATATAAATGGAAAACTTCGTGATTTACATATAAAACTGTCTGCAAATGCCTATGAAAAACTGTCCCCTCACCATGGTCTCATTCGTTTGGGTCGCTGAATTTTCTTTTTATTTGTTTATCTTACTTTAAGTGCTGTATGTGTTTATTTTTCTTTCCTTCTTCTCTTTACTCCACTATTTTTCACATTGTTTGTGCAGTGGGTTATAAATAAATTATTACTATTATTATTAACTATTATTTCGGTTGGTCTTGAAAGTAAAAGTTCATTGCAAAAAGAAATTTATGGTGATTTCGAAAAAAAAACCTGAAACCCCTCCAAAATGGCGTCAGATCAAAATGAAAAGTGCAAAATTGGAATCAGAATTGTCGAAAACCTTGTACAGGGAAATTACAGTCCCCCTCCTTGAACAACAAGGGAAATCGCTTTTTTGCATCGGTAGCACTGATCTGTCTCCCTTTTTCTCTGTTTTTTTTTCTCCATGCCTAGCGGGTCACTAGAACATCATAGAGAGATGCTTAATGGCTCATTCAAAATCTATTTCTTATATCTACGTGCTTTTTATAAACTCCGCCATCTGCAAGTGCCACATGTCACTAGAATCGGAGTATAAATAAAAGAAAAGAAAAAATACATACAAATCGACTAAATACACAGTAAAGACACTAAATCAATGAAGGAGGCGTACAAACCCATGATGAGCTGGGAGAGCCTTCACTGTCTGGGGGAGTTTGTCAGCAAGCTCAACTAGCTTTTCAGTTATATCAGGAAGCCCAAAAACTGAGACAAGGTTACGGTTCCGGTACCACGGAGGCAAATACAGTAGAAAACGCGAGAACCGAAAATAATAAGAACGTAATGACCGGGTATTTTTTCGCCCAAGAATGGGATAAACACCAGAAAGGAACAAAATTGAATGATCAGTAAAAACAGAATACAATTTAGCAAGGGTCTTCCTACTGTAATTCCCCCGATTGGCAACAATTTTGGAGTAAGATACTTGGATCTTTTTCTTACAATTCGCCACGGCTTGTTCTCGGAGAGATTTAAGATTTTTAGCAATGTTTATACCCAACCACCGAAAAGAAGAGACACATGGGACAGAAAAAGAAGCGCAATCTAAAGGCGAGTTACAATTACTATTAAACGAAAGATATTCACATTTAGAGAAATTCAGTGATAGACCAATCTTACTAAGGTTTGTTGCAACTGTAGATACAGAAACAGACAGACCTTTTCTAGTCCTACTAATTAGAAGTATATCATCAGCATACGCTATGTAAGAAAGATTAATCGCCTGAAAAATACAAGTGGTTGGGATAGAAGATAAAACAGAAGAAATGCAAAGTTTAAAGATAGAAGGGGAAAGGACAGCACCTTGTCTGACACCACGCCGAACCGGAATTTTAGAATCGGAAATAACCCCTTCAGCTTTTATTCGTAGAAAAGAATTGGCATACCAATAACGAAGGAGAGAAACCAGAGAAAGATTAATGCCGTGACTAAAAAGGGAAAACAGAGCTTGTGAGTGGACGACGCTGTCAAAAGCCTTGGAAAGGTCCAAGGCGCAAAAATGGAGTTCATATCCCTTTTTAGTCGCATCGATAAGAAGATTAATTAGAACTCGATGGGCTTGCTGGCACCCTACCCCAGACGAAAAACCAAGCTGATTTTTGCCAAAATGTGTACTCGATATGTACGGAAGAAGAACATATTCAAAAACTTTACTGAGATTGCATGACACAGTTATTGGCCGATACGACGAGCAATCGCTAGGAGGTTTCCCTCTTTTAAGAATTGATGTTACCGACCCACATAGGAAGCTATCCGGTACCGCAGACGCACACAAGCACATTTGGAAAAGCAACTGCAGGTGTTGAAAAAGAAGTGGGCAATCAACTTTTAAATGGTTGGCAGAAATGCCATCACAATCGAGGGAATTTGATTTCAACCTTTTTACTGCCTGCTGAACCACAGAGAGCTCGACAGGCAAAATCTGAGTTTGGCTCAGCGATACGGGAAGTGCGGCAATGAGAAGTTTCGAAAAAACCGAATGGACATGATAATTCACTGAACTAAAAACTTTACTGTAATAACTATGCCATGCACCGGCACTAATCGGGCTTGTAGCAAAAGAATCATCAAGTTTTTCAGAATTAATTACCTTTTGCCAATCAGATTTACTTAACGGGAAATTCGAAATTTTTGATTTAGTCGAGCGCAGGTAATTTTTATATTCTAATTTTGTCTTTTGCTTTATTTGATGAATAACCCCTTCAGACGGACGACCACAAGAAACCCAAATCCGCAACCAAAACTGTGATTTATTTTTAATCGATTTCAATTCAGGATCCCACGACCACTCCGGTTTACGCGTGTTTCGCCTGACTCGCTCCTGTGGTACAGCGGTCAATTCAGCTGTTTTAAGGCAAGATACTCAATTTAGATAATAATCATTTAGAGTATTTTTATCATTTGAAGACTTACAACTAAGCTGTAGAAGGTGGAAAGGAACTTGAATTGTAGCAAGTAGCATAGCTAGCGTAGAAATATACAGCGATAAATTTATCTTATTCCAATTTCGACGGAAAACCCATCTTCGTCCTGCTTGTAAAGCATTACGATTAGTACAAATCGGTATTTGAAAAACAAACGAAATCGGTAGGTGATCTAAATCGCAATGATCTTCATGAACAGTTACAGTAGAAACGGGTAGGCCCGGAGAACAAACAACATGATCAATATTACTTTGACTACCGGAATGATGAAGATAAGAATATATACAAGTTTTTTCAACCAGCTTAAACTGCGGCAGCGAATCAAATATCAAATCCGAGCGAATATTCGATGACAGCAGGTCAGCGTTAAAGTCTCCAGCGATCAAAAAACGATAACCTTGATTTGAGACGGATTCCAAAAGTTTCTGTAATACACTGCAAGTCTTAGCGAATCTGTTAAGAGACTGAACCGATTTTCTGTCACAAGGCAAGTAAACATTTACAATCACTAAATCGTTAATCCGCACGGCCAAAATGTTAGGATCACTGTGAAAAAGCACAGGCGAGTAGCAAGCAACACTATTTCGGTTCAGTATACAAGCAAGCCCACCCGACGGCCGTCCGAAAGTAGTTCGTGCCGCCGATACGAACACGACGTGATTAGCACTTCTTTTTAGCAGGTTTGTATTAGCCGACGATAATAAGTGTTCTTGCAAACAGACAATGTCATAGTTACATGCAAGTTCGTCAATAACATGCTCTTTTCTTCTGGTACCATTTATGTTGTACGAGACAGCTGAAAGGGACTGCATCATTTTCGGGCACTACTCGAAACGCGAGACTTGAGCACTGGACATTTCAAACTAAAGGATGTATGATCACCGTTGCAGTTTGCACATTTGGGGCTATTTTGGCAAGGCGTTTCCTTAGTGGCAGTATGATTACCGGCACAACGAGCACATTTATCAACAGGACTGGTGCAATCCTTCATCATGTGATCTGGGGATCGGCATTTGAAGCAGCAACGGGGTACACTGATGAAATCGTATACACGGAATATTTCGTAACCTATTTTCAGGCCGTTCTTGATGGCATTGCCTTTTGCGAATGTATCCGAGAACTCTAGCTTAATTGTTTGTGAAGAGCCGAAACGAGTGGCTTCAGTCACACCAGGGTACGAATTTAGTCCAGCACTGTCAAAATCCTCAGGGATACCTCTAGCAATCCCAAGGTGACGCTTAAGCACAGTTTTAGTGGTAGCACCCGATGCGGCTGCACTAATCGAATTGCAGAAATCCGAAATAACAGATTTCTCAATGTTGACATACAACTTGTCACCTCGTGGGCGGACACTGGAAACTGACTCGTGACCTGACAATTGGTCTAAGAATTCCTTTCGACTTTTTGGGTTGCAAACTGTTTGCGGAAGGTTTGAAACAATCACTGTAGCATGGCTACTCGATAGTGAAGAAGCAGCATCCCCAGGCTGGGGTAGCGGTGGAAAATTGGCTGAATAAGACTCGAACTGATTGGATATAGTTTTTAGATGCAAGTTCAGTTCATTGACTTTCGAGAGCAAAGCCGAGTAAGCCGAAGCCGGGATAACTGGCACTTCCGAAGGGCTTCGAATGACGAAAGTCGGAATTGTAAAACAATCTGAATCACCTTTTCTCAGCAATTCCAAGATATCACCAAGGTGACTAGATGGTACCTTCGTTCCGGTTCGCTTCTGAAATGGCGCATCAGGATCCAGCTTCAAGCCCAGCCATTTCTTTGCGATCACAATCACTTCGCAATCAAAAAACTCCGCTCCAAATCTTTTGATAGTCTCATCATCTAGTCCCTCTTCCTTGTTTCGCTGAACGAAATTCAACACGGGCGAATAATGAAAATTCTCACTCTGTTAAAACATCTTGACTTAACAAGATATAGGCACAGCAGATTGGGATATTGCGCGCACGACTGACGAATTGTGCTTTGTTTGCACATACAAACGCCTCTGAGACTTCAAATGCCTCCGTCCACACAATCCTAGGAACAAGGGACGTGTCGGGACCCACTCACCAATTCCCCGCAATTTAAGGGTAACTAAATAGAGCCGGGTCGCTCCTTACTTACAGTTCGTTACCACGAACTGTTTGATACTGCATCGTGAATAACAAATTGGACGTTGCTTATCGTTGCTTGTAGTAAAGAACAATAAGCCTGCATTGTACTTTTTCTTTCAGAGGCCACTTCTTGTGGAAAGGGTTGACGTTGAAACTTCGTAGGGGGATCTTTTGTTGGAGCTTAAGAGTTTTAGTGTCTTTTTAAGAGTAAAGGGTGATTCGAGGGCAACCAAAATATCTACCTTGCTATTCGGGCTATCCAGCCTTCCATAACTCCGAAAGCAAATAAAGTCAGAATTTGAGATAGCTATTTTGTTTCAAATAGTCGAATGATATAAAAAATATATCTCTGGGGATGATAAAACGCCAAAACCCTCGGGGCAAGGACCATAAATACTTCAAATCGGCAATTGTTTATACATATGTGTTATAAAGGAAAGGTGGCTTCTGTAGAATGGCTAAGGATATAAGGTTGAACATTTCAAGGATTTCTGAGGGGGTATCAAACCACATGAAGAGACACTATGTGCGTCTAATACTTATAAAAACTATATCAGCAAAAATTTCAAGAACGGCTAAGGGTATTAATTTGAAACTTCCAGGGACTGTTTAGGGGATTTGAAACTAAATCAAAATACAATATATACATCCAAGTTATCAAAAAGGAGTATTTACAATATCTTTTGTTTTTGCTCGCATGACAGCTCTTCATACTACCTACATTATTCTGACAATAACAACGTAGGTATATTCTTTATTCTTCATATCCCTACCACGTATTTTGTTCGGTCTGATCTTAGTCGTCTGGGACTGGGGTGCATCTTAGAGAGTGCACTTCCAGCTGTGTCACGGGATTGTCATTCCTTTGCAACCTTCAAACATCTGTTGTTTGATTTTTTAAAAGTTATTTTTTATCTATAATTTGTTTCAAAAATGTTGATTTATTTATCAAATTTTTTCCTATAATTCGAATTTATTTTTTATTAAGTTTTTTTTTCTTTTTCTATAGGTGCATTCATTGATTTCTTCTTTTACTTTGTTATAAAAGGGCGGTGCTAAGTACGTGTGTATGTATGAATAAAATTTCTGGGTTTGCAGAGTCTTTGGGGTCTTCTTATATCTGGGCTAGGATTGATTCATGAGGCTTCTCTTTACAGACGAAGGAGCCTTTTTGAGAATTAAGGATTTTATATATTGACTGATTTTTATTGTTTATATGAAACATATCCACCTATCTCAGGAACGGCTAAGAGTATTAAGTTAAAACTTTCAAGGATTTCTGAGGGGGTATCAAACCACATGAAGAGACACTATGTGAGTCTAATACTTATAAAAACCATATCAGCAAAAATTTAAAGAACAGCTGAGGGTATTAATTTGAAACTTCCAGGGACTGTTTAGCGAATTTGAAACTAAATCAAAATACAATATATATATCCAAGTTATCAAAAAGAAGTATTTACAATATCTTTTGTTTTTGCTCGCATGACAGCTCTTCATACTACCTACATTATTCTGACAATAACAACGTAGGTATATTCTTTATTCTTCATATC
>NW_028297561.1:0-13519 GCF_049724085.1 Artemia sp. Qi Xiang Cuo
TAGCCACCGTAAGAAGAGTTTCCTGTGGGGAACGACAGCCTTTTCTACGGTTAAGGCAATTTTTTTATAATGGAAAAGTTTTAGGTAGTGTATGGTGCCTTAGTGTGTGTACAGTTCAGCTGCTAATTGATATTTGAAAAAGTGTAGGTGACGCATAAAAGTTAATAATTATATTTTTTGCTTAAATTGAATTTGTCACTGAGAGGAGAGGCGGGGGTATTTAACAAAAAAAAAAAAAAAATAGGCGTATTTTAGAAGTAAAAACAATACCAAAGATTTCGATGGGATCCCAAAAATGGAATATTTATTGGACTTCTTGGTCCAGACAATCGGGTTTGTAGATTTCCGGTCTTCGCCAGACCCGTAAGCATGTTAGAGCATTTATCCCTGATCAACCACTTGAAAATGTAAAAAAAAAATGATACCGAAGTGGGGTTTTCGACGGATTACGACCAAACGGATATTCCACTGAGAAGATCAAGTTCAGCTTTGGACTCTGCAGCTATGTTTATGCCTAAATATCATCTCCAGTCGACAATCGAATTTGGAAAAATCTTTTACTTTTACTGAATTCCCGATTTTAGTAATTCCGTGCGAACTACTTGTCCGGCAGGAAAACAAAGTTCAAAAACAGATTCAGCGTGTTTCATTACCCCTATATCGAAACTCTAATTATGATCAGAAAAATATTTTTACCAATTTTGGCCGGATTCCGGGCAAACCAATTGTCCGGCAAAAATATAAAGTGACGGATGAGCAAGTATGGATTCAGTATGCAATTTTACTCTATTTCGAATTTACAATCGACTTCATAACAAACTTTTATTTCTAGAACGCTAAATTTCAGGTCAAAAACGAATGCAGTATGTCTCCTTACCCCTTATACTTCTGATTTTGTTTTTGTTTTACCAAATTTCCGGTTTTGACAGGATTCTGAGCGAACTACTTGTCCGGCCCAAAAAAACTTCAGATACAGATTTAGCATGTATCTTTACCCCTGTACCGAATCTGTAATCGACTTACAGACACATTTTTATTTCTTCCAGATTTCCAGTTTCGGACGCATTCCGGGCTAAACACTTGTCCGGGAAGAAAATAAGAGTCGAAAACGAATTCAGTATGTGTCCTTACCCCTACATCGAACCTCTAATCAACTGCAGATACAACTTTTACTGTTAATCATTTTTCCGGTTTTGGCTGGATTCCGGGCGAACTATTTGTCCAGCGAGAAAATTAGTTTCAGATATGGATTCAGCATGTCTCCTTACACCTCTAAATCGACTATGTTATTTACTTTTAAAATATCTTTAACTAACCCCCACCCCTAGATATAGAGCTACATAGCCCATCTACGAAACTGACCTGTACTTTGACCCAAAGAATCCTCACACCAAGTTTGACCAAGACATCTATAGGCCTCCCCTTTCGAGAGTTATCATGCTTACAGACGGACAAATTGTCCAAAGTCATAGATATCCCGTCACTTACGTGTTGGATCCCAAAATTTTCAGATTTTGCATCGAATATTTAGGAACAGTCTTATAGGCACGAAAAAGCGGATGTGGGACCAGTTGCGTAGGATATTCACAGTTTCCCTCAAAATATACAGTCTTGTCCTGGGCTGGCCTCGTACATTAGTGATCCTATGTCGTTTAAAGCAAAGGTTACAGCAGTAGCAGTGCTTTCTGTATTTACTGCGGAAAACTTGAAAACCCGGTATTTTTGATTAACTGTCTCCTCGTAGTCAAAAAGACCAAAGGTTTCGATGGGATCCCAAAAAGTGGAATATTTATTAGACTTCTTTGTCCAGACAATCGGGTCTTGTAGATTTCCAATCATCGCCAGACTCCGTAAACATGTTAACATTTATCCCTAATAACCGCCTGAAAATTTACTTCTGCATCGCAATCCAAATCAAAGCTCTGTATGACTTCAGAATTAAATTTAGCTTTTTATCTAATTTCCGGATTGCAGGTTCCATACGAATTTGTTGTCGAGTGAAAAAAAATAAAGTTTAGCTAATACAGATTCAGTATTTATTTTTACTCCGAACTCGAATCTCTAATCGACTTCAAAAGAAACTTTTACCTATAGCCAATTTCCTGTTTTGGCCGGATTCCGGGTGAACTGCTTATCCGTCAAAGAAATACATTTCAAAAATGAATTCAGCATTTCTCCTTATCCCTATATCGAATCTCTAATCGACTTTAAAAATAAACTTTAATTCTACCAAATTCCCGATTTTGGCATATGGCATTTACGAACTTGACCTGTACTTTGACCCAAAGGATTCTCACACCATTTTTGAACGAAATATCTCAATCCCTTGTTAGGTAACCCTCACTAACGTTTTAGGATCAGAAAAAGCGGAAGCTTAACCTGGCTCGAAAACAGTCAAAACAAGGATAATGCAAAGATCAGTGTAGTTCCGTTCGGGTGGAACAGACTGGCCTAAGAAGTTCGAGATCTCGGAGTCTGACGTAAGTAAGATAAGGCGGGTCTGATGCTTTGATAAAACCAATCAGACAGATTAAAAAATCAATCAACTAAATATCGCAGAAAAGCCTGATCAAGGAGTTATGTCACAAACATGAAAACAAACGAGAGATCAACTGATACAGCTCACAAATAAGCCAATAAAATATAGCACAAAAAGAAGAAAGGACACACTACAAAATTTCGTGGTCTTAAATTAATCCGCTTTGAAAGAATATTATTATGTTTTAGCCGTGGACGTTTTTTTTGGGATACCAGAAAGTAAGTGACGGAGAAAAAATTTTCCGTCTGTTATCACTATAACTCTAGCAGGGGTTGAGATAATTTGTTAAAAATTGGTGCCTTTTGGTCAAAGTAAAGGTCAAGTTCGTAGATGGGCTCCCTAGCTCTATATTTGGGTGTGAGGGAGGGGTTTTCAAGTTAAGGGGCGAACAAATATTTTTAAATGCCAATGAGATAGTCACTTTAGGGGTAAGTAGAAATGCTGAATAAAAAGCTGAAATTTATTTTGACGCCGGACAATTGGTTCGCCCAGAATCCGGCCAAAACCGGAAATTTGGAGGATGTTCCTGAAACTGATTAGAGGGTGGACATAGGGGTAAGGAGACATTCTGAATCCGTTTTTTGGCTTCATTTTCTTACCGGACAAGCAGTTCGTCCGGAATCCGGTTTAGAAAAAGGTAAAAGTTGTTCCTGAAGCTGATTAGAGGGTCGATATAGGGGTAAGGAGACATTCTGAATCCGTTTTTCAGCTTCATTTTCTTACCGGACAAGTAGTTCGCCCGGAAAGCCAAAACCGTTAAGTCTGCTGAAGGTTAAAGTTGTTCCTAAAGCTTATTAGAGGGTCGACAGAGTGGTAAGTAGACATGCTGAATCCAAACCTGAAATTTATTTTGACGCCGGAACATTGAGTTCGCCCGGAATCAGGTTTGGAAGAAGGTAAAAGTTGTTCCTGAAGCTGATTAGTGGGTCGATATAGGGGTAAGGAGACATTCTGAGTCCGTTTTTGAGCTTCATTTCTTACCGGACAAGTAGTTCACCCAGAATTCGGCCAAAAACGGTTTTGGGGCGGTCTCCGGCGAAATTGTGTTTACTGACAATTTTGTTTCAGGAAATGCATGTTACAACCAAGGGAAACACTTGGCGTTAGAACACCGACCTTGACAGAACACCTAGCGCCAGAAACGAGAGATAAATTCGAAACCGGAGAAGACTTCATGCCATTGGTCAACACAAATGATGAGAAGGAGTCAGATATAGGGCAAGAGTTCTCCGATCAAGGACAATAATGAAACTCTTTTCATGTGTCGCCAAGCTGGAGTACATTATATCAGTAGTTGCTGGTTCCAATGACATAGTTAAGACCGCCTGGGAAAATTCTAGATTGAATGCAAGAGATATCTTGGTGGAAATACAATCTACATCATCTTCTGTGTTTGAGCTGTGCAAGGAACTAACAGTCGATTGCACTGAAGAACTTCTTAACATTTCGGCAACTAGTGGAGTTGTTGTCGAAAATCACAGTGACGACTCCGAAAGTGTAGTTCACAAGGATCCTGGAATAAGGAAGCCAATCTCTAGCGAAAACCAAAGGAAATACCTGATTTCATGTGGTCCTAATCAACCAAAGCTGAGTGTGTTCCCAGCTGATCTGTCAATATCAAAAAAGAAACAGTGTCGTTTTCACCCCAGCTGGTATGAAGATTATAAGTTATTATAGTACAGGATCGAGAAAGATGCTGCCTTCTGAGTCGTTTGCTTGCTTTTACCAAGTGGTCCGGGGCGAGACCAGTCCGAAAACGCTTGGGTGGAAGACGGTGGGCGGCAATGGCACAAAATGAAGAGCCAAGGAAAAGCAAAGAAGGGAAAACTGGCTAGTCACTTCTCTTCCGGGTCACACAAAGCAGCTTTGTCGGATTATTGTCACTTCGTCAACAGTAATGGTCATGTTGATTTCCTACTTGATAAAAGAACTCGAGCTAAGCTTTTGCAACAAGCAAAAGATGAAGAGACAAACAGAAAAATTGTGACAATTCTTTTGGACGTTGCAAGAACCCTAGCGAGACAAGGCATTGCATTTAGAAGAATGGAAGAACAAGACGGCAACTTTGTTCAATTTGCTCAACTTCTAGCGAGATATGTGCCTGCTCTTGAAGCTTGGTTAAATGATTCTCGGTATAGACCATACAAAGTTACCAATCTACAAAAAATGTCCCAGAACGAGTTTATTGAATTGCTTTCAGCAGAAGTCAGGCAGAAGATCCTTGACGAAGTCCTGGATTCAGAATTTTAATATTTGATGGCAGATACGATACCTGATGCTTCACATTCTGATAAGCTTGCTTTCGTAATCCCCACCATCAGCTCGGAAGGGATGCCTAGAGAGAGACTATTAGTTGTTAGCGAGGCAAATGACAAAACTGGTCAGGGTATGGCAGAAAGTATAATAGGAACACTGACGAGGAGAGGAATTCCGCTGAATAAACTAGCTTTTCAGTCATAGGACTATGCAAGTGCAATGTCTGGTCAGTTTAATGGAGCCCAGCCGAAAGTATCGGAACTTCTCAGTCGCCGTGTACCTTATATACCCTGCCAGGCCCACAGACTAATCACAGTGACACAGCATAGTTGCGATTCATCTCTCTTGATAGCCGAGCTTTTCAATATCCTCGAAGAAATGTATGTGTTCTTCTCTTCATCTACAAAGCGCTTTGCCGCCCTTAAAGAAAAACTCTCTTCGATTGAAAACAGCCTTAATCTCCGAAACTTATCACGGACCCGGTGGACCGCAAGGGCTGAAACAATACAAGCAGTGGTTACTTCTTTTGAAGCAATAGTCTCAGCCTTTGACGAAATAAAACAGACGAAGAACGCCGATACGAAGACGAAAGCACAAGCCAGCGGCCCCCTGAAAAGGATTCTCAACTTCGATTTTATCGCCTGCCTCATGTTCATGAAAAATATCATGTACAAGGCCAGGATTGCAACAGAAAAGCTTGAAGAAGAGGATATGAACATCATCGACACAATGGAGATGCTAGACGCTACGAAGAAACTTTTTGAAAGAATATCTTGTGAGGAAATGAACAGTTTAATTGCCAGTGCAGCACAGTTTGCCAAAAGGATGGAAGCGGACCCAGAGGCTGATTTCATCAGACACCATCGTCGGAGACTTGGACCATCTCGTTATGACAGCCAAGCTCAAAGTCAAGCCGATATCTAAAAGCATCAGTTTTATAGACAACATTTCAGAATCTTGCTTGACAAGTTGACTACAATGATGGGAGATAATCTCAGAGCTTGCCTTGCCAATTTTCTGCCATTTTGCACCTTACTCCAGCCTCCTTTGAACAAAAGTATCTCAGTTGCAGATATTGAGCAAGCAACAAAGTTTTTCCCAAACCAGAAAAAAGCTCCAGATGCTACTGGTCTTCAAGTAGAGCTTGATGTTTTGCTCCAGTTTTGCCAAGGCACTGCTTGCTTCAGAGAAGTCCTTGGTGAAGGACATCGCCGGAACCGTCAGCTTAAGCAAGCCAGTCGTCTCTGCAAATTGGCAGCAACTGCCCCTGTTGCAGTTGCAGCTGCCAAAAGAACATTCAGCAAACTCAAGTTTGTGAAGAATTGGCTGAGAACTGCCATGCTTTATTCTTGACTGGATTCCCGCATGTTGTTGGCGAGTGAGAAAGACCTCACCGATGGTGTAGACTTAAACAAGATTGTTCAGCGTTGGTCCATTTTGAAGAAGAGGCGAATCCAGATTTAAGCTTTTCTGAGTTGTGTATTTGCGCATGTAGTGTTCCTTTTTTGTCCTTCCTTGTTCCAGTAGATAAGTATAAATGATAAAAAACTATTGTCTATTAAATTTTTAGTTAATTACGTGTCGTATAATTTGAACTAAAATTTTTTAAAAAGACGGTTCTCACCCCCCCCCTGGCCTGTGGGCTACGAGCCACCCCGGAGGGGGGGGGGCAAAGTTGGAGCCAATTTTTCCAAATCAATTGAAAATGACAGTGAAAACTGAAAAATGATCCATATATTAATTACCATAATGGCAAACATATATAAAAGAAAACTGACCTGTTTCTCTGGATACTTGAATTTTGCAGGCTTATCTTAGTTTTGACAAGATTTTTTGCAGAAACTAAATTTCAGCTGGGGGGGGGGACTGAGATCTGGAGGGGGGGGGGCAAACTTGGGTCTGAAGGGGGCAGTCCCCCCCAGTCCCATAGAAAATTTCGCTTCTGTTTTGGAGATGCTTCCCATTGGAAAACCCAGCAAATTTTATCTGGCTTGTAGTACTGATGTGTTAATTAAAATTAAACTTAATGAACTTTAAGTATTTGGAATTAATACAAAAAGGCATTTTTTTTTTATTTTCCAGGGGGGAATATTTGGATTTGAATTTTAAATTGGGTGAGTGGGACGGGAAGGGACTGGAGGGGGAGACGGGTAGGGGGGAGGGGGGTCTGCTAGGAAGAAATATTTGAGGGTCCCAGTAGTGTAATAACTTCCCTCATTGGATTTCCTGGAAAACTGTTAAATCTTTCAATTGCATTAAAAAACAAGAAGAATACAAATATTTCAAACGAGGAAACAAACAGTGGATAAATAAATCGCTTCTAAATATTGAAGGTGATGATTAAAAACAGAGATTAAGATGGAAGGGACCTGAAAATATGATTGATAGAAATTTTCTAGGCCCATATACCAAAAACTGATTTTTCTGTCATTATAATGTTTTTTTGAGAAGCTTTATATATAGCCTAGAGCTATATCAGGCCTATTAAGGGAGAGAGAGGGTGCAGTTATTATGGTAGAGACCACTATAATTGGAAAAAATGTTGAGTTTGGAAATTCAATAATACCTTTTTTTATTACTATACTGTTTTGGTAAGTATTCTTCTTTATTAATTTATTAGCTAAAAGACGAATATACCACTTGATTTGCCTTTCTGAATATAATAATTTCTATCCTCACAAATTAAACTTTGAGCCAAACTAAACAAAAATGACCCTTTGTTACATTTTTTTTTTATATTATTATAACTAAAATAAAAACATACCATTCAATTCATAGATGTATACAAAGCTAAGTTCATGGGATTTGCTAGTAATACATCTATGCACAGGCCTATGGAATATATGAATATAAATGTATAAACTACTGGATACACAGGGCCAGATTTAAATCTTTGGTGCCCCTAGGGGAGATACAGAGATTTACAGGGAAATTCCCAAAAATTTAAGGATATTGGAAGCCATGAACAGAAGGCAATTGATGAGTGATGACCCAAAAGTAATGCAAGAGAGAGGTGATACCAAGCTCTCAGCTGCCATTCCTGGGAGACATCTGACAGTTTATAGGCAGCTACAGAATTCTTGTGTTGTTTCAAAATTACTTATCTGTGAATGGGCAGCATAGTAAAGTGCACCTGGCACTTTGAGAATAAATCACATCAGTCTAGTTTTTGTTATGAAAAAATTGTTCAGTGCTTTTACATACATCCTGGCATGTGGATATCCAGTAATTGGACAGCTAGGCCTAATCATCTCTTCAGCAGCTAAATCATTGTAAAATCTCTGTTATGCCACCGAGAAAGAGGATTGTTTCACTCTTGTTTGTGTCAAACCCATCTTAATATGCAAGTGATCAGCTTGAATAACTAAACTATATACAATAGTCACAACTTCAAATATACTGATGGACAACAGTGGAGCCTAATTTAGACCACCTGTTTAGAGCTTGAGCCTAACCTTGAAAAATGTTGTCCAATCTTGGACACATGATCTTAAAGTTAGAACAACATATCCTAGTCAACCTTGGACAGATTTATTCTAAGACAACTTTTGTGAAACAAATTACTTCGGATAAAATTGACAGTTAATTAACTTGGTCAAACTCTAGATGAAAAGGGCATTACCTTTTCTAAGCCCAGGAGAATCAGAATCATTAAAAAATTTCACTTTAAGCTGTAAGTGATGCTCAAAAAGAAATACTCAGCTCAACTGGTTTTATAGCAGTATAAATTTGGGACCAGTACTGCTTATAAGGAGACATGTTAAGAAAACAATTCTTACTTTATAATGGTGTGCATGTAACTGAACCACAGGCAAATGAACCACCATGCAACTGAACCCTTGTGTAACTGAACCACCAGGCAACTGAACCCCAATTAACTAAACCCTTGTGTAACTAAACCCACATGCAGCTCAACCCCATTTAACTGAACCCCTATGTAACAAAACCCCTGTGTAACTGAACCCCCATGCACCTGGTCCGCCTTCCCCCATGCAACTGAACCACCATGTAACTGAACCATTATGCAACTGAACCACTGTGCAACTGAGCCCTCATGTAACTGAACCATTGTGCAACTGAACCACTGCAGCAAAGCAGGTAATTAACCTTTTGCAAACCAAACAATAAACAACTACAAGCACAGAAAATACCACAAAATGAAAACAACAAAATAAGCAAAGTGGAAAAAAATTACAGTATGTAGACAGTTAGAGCTGCCGTTTATCCCCCCCCTGCAAAAAACATCCCTCAAGGAAAATACCCTGCAGAAAATAACACCTCACGGAAAATACCCCCCTCCCAGAATATAAGTATCTGTGGAAAATCTCCCCACCCCCCCCCACCCCAAAAAAAATATCTCTTGTGGTTGGGTAGACTCCAATCACTTTTGGCTTATAAAAAAGACTGGAAATGCCTGGGGATTATCAAACAATTTCTACCTCCATCCTCCTGTTGTCTCCGCTTTAGAGCTAGTTCTGTATTTATTTGAAGGCACAATGAGAGCTGAGATGTTTTGGACATCAAAATGCAGCCTTTAAGGTACCCCCCTCTCTTCCAAGCTACAAAACAATCGGATCACCCCATTCCAGAAGTTTTATTTCCTTTTTAAGTTTTATTGATTTGTCTATTGCTTACAGATAGTATTTGTCATTGGGAAAAATACAGAAATTTTTTGTGGGGGGGTTTTCTGGAGGATCTTTCATGAGAAGAAAGTATTTGCATAGAGAGGGGGGGGGGACAAGATGTACACATAAATTCCTCTTTTCCACTTCCCTTAGAACTTCTCAATTAAACTAAAAAATAACATGACTCAAAGAAGATTTTTAAATTTTGAAAACCATAATTTCCATGATGGGGGGTGTTCTCCAGGTGATGGGGTTTCTGTGGTATGAGGAGAGGAAATCTTCTGTGGGGGAGGGGGATAAATGCTTAGACCCGTAGAAAGTGACAGGGTGAAGGGAACCCCCATTAACAGACATAAAAAGAGAAATAAATCTGGATTTAAGAGTTTATGACGTCCAATTTTCTTTGTTTTTGTGACAACAAAACAGAGCATTTTTATAAATCATATTGACAGTAATTTATATAAATACTTAAAAAAGCAAACAATTCCAACAAGGCTGAACATGTAAAGATTCTAACTTGTGTTTTACCCAATGTAAGTATGGTGGTTGAGCTGCATGAGGATTTGGTTGCATGGTGGTTCAGTTACATGGGGGTTTAGTTAAATGGGGTTGAGTGGCATGAGGGTTCAGTTGCATGAGGGTTCAGAAGCCCAAAGGTTCAGTTGCATGGTGGTTCAGTTGTACAGTGGTTCACTTGCACACAGGTTCAGTTACATGGTGGTTCAGTCACATGGGGGTTGAGTGGCATGAGGGTTCAGTTGCATGAGGGTTCAGTAGCACTAGGGTTCAGTTGCATGGGGGTTCATTTTTATAATGGCTCAGTTGCATGGTGGTTCAGTTGCAAGGTGGATCAGTTCCAGGGGTTCATTTGCTTGGAGTTCAGTTACACTGTGGTTCAGTTACAATGGAACCATTTATAACATGTATAATGATTTTACTTAACATATCATCCAAGGGGAGAACCTTTATCCTCACTTCTTTCTTCTTTTCTTCTTTCTAACTTAATTTTTTTTTTTTTCATGAAAAAGGCCATGTTTCAGACAAAACATTTTCTATGTTTTAAAATTTGGGACTACAAATTTGTTTTATATTCATCCCAGCCATTCTTAGTTTTTATTTCTTTTTTTTAATATGGTTCTAGGAAATTCATAAATTTCTTAAAACCTATATATTAATAGAGTATACACCCCCACTCCCTAATATGCAAATATATACCCCAACTTGCATTCTGAATCTAAATATAACCAAAGAACTTAACCCAAACCCCTAAATATATCCAAATCAAGGTATATATTTGCACATCATGGAGGTGGGGGTAAAACTCATTTGTAATGCAAATGAAGGTTATATTTAGATTCAGAATGTATTTTTTGGTATATATTTGCACATTAGGGGGTGGGGGTATATATTCTGCTAATATATAAGTTTTTAATTACAACTAACCTATTTAAAAACAGCTAGGAAGAGTACCATCTATAAAAGAAATTTTTTGGCACAAATCTTAAAACATAGAAAACATTTTGTTGGAGGCATGGCTTTTTCTTTTCTTTTTTTTTAGTGGGGAAAAGAAGGAAAAAAGAGGAATGAAGTTAAGATAAAGGTTCTCCCCCTGGATAATACGTTGACTAGGATCATTATACATGTTATAAAGTAAGAAATGTTTTCCTAATATTTCTCCTTTTGATACCCTTATAAATTCAGGACCAGTACTCCTCAAGAGTTGCCTACTAGGCAACTCTAAAACACCAATTTTACCCTGTATTTCCAAGGGAGTACCTTTTTTTTACCAATTTACCTTATTTTACCAATTTTACTTATCAAATTTTTATTTTATAGTAGTTTTATGGGAAATTTCTAGGTGGCACTATAATTTAGCTAAGATGAAAGCGTAAACATCATTTGATGCCTTTTATATGCTCTTTCATAATACAATAATCACTTCTGCTGTAAATTGCATCTTGAGCCCTTAAAGGGGCCCCAAAGGCGTATCATTTTTGTAACCACACAAAGAAGTTATAACCTAACCTACAAAATGCTTGATTTTCAATTCAAACTGTTTTCTGGTAAAGTTCTACCAAATCCTATTATTGAGTTAGGACTAAAGTAAATACACCAGTTGATGCCTTTTTTTTATGCGTATAACAAATATAATAATCATTTCTATCGTACTTTACTTAAAGCCCCCCCCCCCTATATCTCCACATAACGGCGGTGTGTTGTGTGGTGTAGTGAGATAGAGGGGGGGGGCTGAAATTCTTCTCCAATATAAATTTTTAGTATATTTTTAAACCAATGGATTAAATTATTTATTCTTATTATTAAAATATGTATAAGTTATATTTAAAATTAATTTACGCCCCCCCCCCTATATATTCCAATTCTGGGGTAGGGTAAGGGGTAAAAATATACATCCGGGATCGGCATGTCTAGGGGGAGGGGGCTGAAAGTAATTTCCGATAGAAATGATTAGGATATTTGTAATCAGCATAAATAAAGGCATTGAGTGGTATATTCACTTTATGAGTAAGTCAATAATATGATTTGGTAGAACTTTACCTGTTTTCTTACCAATTAAAGCTTTTCAAATGCCACTTTCAAAAATAGTGCTTAATTTTGAAATTTGAATCTCTGCCATTGACAATTCAGGGTATATTCTAATTCAGGGTATATATTTGCATATTAGGGGGGGGAGGGTAAAATTCTACTGGAGCTACTTTTGGCTATCTTGGATAGGGGTTAGGTTAGGAAAATGAAACTTTCAGGCGTGGGTCTACAGACTAAAGTATGTCATGGGAAGGTATTTTGAAGTACCTACCTCCAATCCTTCTCCCTCTAGAGGGTGCTGACCTTAGATAACCCTAAGAAATTTGTGTGTTATAAAAGTGAAACTTTGCAAAACAGATCTTCTGCTTAAATGAAGTACAACAAAATTGTTTTCAGCTTTACAACTTTGCTCAATCCCAATTTATAAAGTTTTAAAGATATATAAATACATTTCCTAAATTAAAAAAGAAAAAAACAATGTTGATTTGGCATAAAATTCTACTCAAATAACAGGAATTCCATTTTCAGAACTAAAGTCAGAGAAAGAGAAATGATAACTAGACCTGTCATGTAGGCAAATTTCAGGACCCTCTAGAGTGAGAGAGAGTAGAGTTATGTACTTCAAATTACTTTCCTGGGACATATTTTAGCCTGTTGACCCATCCCTGAAAGTTTCATTTTCCTAACTTAACCCCTTTCCAAGATAGCCAAAAGTAGCGGTAATTGTTTAGCCTCGGCCCCCTCATAAGTAGACATGTTAAGAAAACAATTCTTACTTTAGAATATGTATTATGATCCTATTTCTTATATTATCCAAGGGGAGAACCTTTATCATCAAGTCTTTCCTCTAAAAATCCTCAAAACTGAAAAAGTTTCCAAATATCACCAGGTTCTGAATTCAATGCTTAAGTCTTTTGAAATTGCCGCTGTAAACTGCTGCCAAATAAGTTGTTTTATAGATAGCGCTTAGCACGTGTTTAACAGGTGTGTCAAAAAACGTGTTTAAAGAAAAAGTAGTGGTATATTGAGATTATAGAAATTGTGAATTCTGTTATAAATCATGCCATTAACAAAAATTTTTTTTATATTACCATATTATTAAAAAAATTTATAAATTTTTTTTTATGTTTTTTTTATGACCTAACCTAACCTACCTAACCTAACCACTGCTATTAATATTTTGTATTTACGCCACTGCTATTCGCACTTCACCACTGCTATCAATATTTTGTATTTCCGTCACTGCTATTCTCCCTTCGCCACTGCTATTCGCCCTTCGCCACTGCTATTTAAAAATAAAATAAAAAGACCAGCATGAACGCTATCTATAAAATAACTTATTATGTGGCAATTTAAAAAGACTTAAGCATTGAATTTAAAGCGTGGTGATTTTTGGAAACTTTTTCTCTTTTGAAGATTTTTAGAGGAAAGACTTGATGATAAAGGTTCTCCCCTTGGATAATATAAGAACTAGGATCATTATACGTATTTTAGAGTAAGAATTGTTTTCTTAACATGTCTCCTTATGAGGGGGCCAAGACTAAACAATTACCAA
>NW_028297562.1:0-13517 GCF_049724085.1 Artemia sp. Qi Xiang Cuo
CTGTAAATTATAATCAATTTGTAGGGTTTTACACCCTCAAGCGTTGTAAAACAAATACTGACACGATGTATTATTTTTAAATCCAATTTGACTTTATGACTTTGACCTTGAAGTTTGACTGACCTTGATGTTTTAAATTTGACGGTACTCATGTATTATATATAACACAGCGCTATAGCCTGTACAAGGAAATACAAATGGAAACCCGTCAAACGGGTATTTGCAAGACATAAATCGATTGCAAAACGTGATTGCTTGTTGCGTTTACAATATTAATTTAAAAATGTTGTTTTAGGGGGGGGGGGGAGGGGGAAGGTCCCTAGGTTAGGTTACGTATTTAATATATGGCATGCATTACCCCCCCCCCTTCCCTAATGTGTATATATAGACCAAATTTATTTCTGAACTATTATATATTAATCCTTTTTTATTTTATTTCATTAGCATTAACCAAACTTGACTTCTTTCGTGTATAGGGCTGTGTTATATATTATGCACAAGTACCAATTTGACTTATGATATGAACTTTTATGCTCGTTTTTTTTAATATCGTCTTAACTTAATTGAATGGTGCTAATTAATTAGTTTGTAATCTTAATTAGAATGATGCTACTTTTGGAAAAATGCTTCTTATGAGTAATTAAATAATACTTCTTATGAGTACTTAAATAAAAAAAACAAGTTTTTTTAACTGAAAGTAAGGAGCGACATTAAAACTTAAAACGAACTGAAATTATGCTATATATGACAGGGGCTGTCAGCTCCTCAACGTCTCGCTTTTTGCACTAAAGGTTTTTATTGTTTCAAAAATAAATTTGTGGTACAGTCAAACTTTATCATAAAGAGCGCGGCGGTGAGGTAGGGATAACCCCTGTCATACTTGGACTACTTTATGTTCGTTTTAAGTTTAAATATTGCTCCTTACTTTCAGTTAAAAAAACTTGTTTTTTTATTTAATTTCTGATCGTTTTTTAGTTAATGCTGCTTTTATTTTGGCTCACTGTCATTGAATAAGTAAACAAAATTTGCATAAAATTTTTACTCTTCTTTTGCTAAATGGCTGCCTCTAAATTTGGTTCTGACATAATTTACAAATTAACTTACGTAATGAACTTCTATATTCGTATATTTTTCTTCTGGCAAAAAATGCGTTGCAGATATAGTTGCAGATTTTTGCAGATATGAGCTAGAAACCTATGTAACAGGGTTTTGTGATATGCTGAATCTGACAGTTAGATTTTTATTGCAATTTTTTCACTTGCAAGGAATGTTTCCTCCCTCTCTAAAAATCGGATTAATTTTTTAAGATTCATAACCTTTGATGGGTAATGCTGAACTTAATAAATTTTATATATTTAGAATCAGCATTATAAGCCCATTCTTTTGATACATTTATTGACATCAAAATTCCGTTTTTAAAAGTTTCGATTACTATTGAGCCGTATCGCTTGTTTTTTTTATTACGTATATGTTATTACGTATATGAGGGAGGTTCTCCCCTTAGTCAATACCACGCTCTTTACGTTAAAAGTTAAAAAAATGTATAATTCACAAACCCCTGAATCACAAAGGCCGTTTAATTAGAATAGATAGCTCTTTTGAAAGCACTAAAAAAAACTGTAGCGTAAAGAGCGGTATTGACTTGGGGGCGAACCCTTTCATATACGTGAAAATTTCTGTTCGTTTTAAGTTCTAATGTTGCTTCTTACTTTCAGTTGAAAGAACTTGTTTTTTTTTAATTTAATTTCTGATCGTTTTTTAAATAATGCTTGGAAATTCGGCGCACCCTTCATAGAAATGTCCCTTACCCTAAAGAAATATCCTCCACGGAAATATTCTCCTGATTAACCCCTCCTCCAGCCCCCCCGAACCAGAAAAAAATCCTTCCTGAAAATGTATGTATACTTCCCAATAACCAATAGAATATGTAAGCAATGGGCAAAGTTCATATCTTGCAGCCCTTCCCCTCGGAACTGTGGGGGATTAAGTCATCCTAAAAGACATATTTATTAGATTTTCGACTATGCTGAACAAAATGGCTATCTCTAAATTTTAGTTGGGTGACTTTGAGAAAAAAATGAGCGTGGGAGGGGGCCTAGTTGCCCTCCATTTTTTGGAGGGCACGCATTGTGATCTTTCTTCAAGCAAAAAATGCAAATTTCCACCTTTTTGCAGATAGGAGTGTGAAACTTCTTTAATAGGGTTCTCTGATAAGCTGAATGTGATGGTGTAATTTGCGTTAAAGTTAATTAAAAATGCAAAATTCCACATTTTTGCAGATAGGAGTTTAAAGCTTCTTTAATAGTGTTCGTTGATAAGCTGAATCTGATGGTGTGAATTTCGTAAAAGTAAATTAAAAAAATTTGCAATTAAAACAAAATTTTATTGTTTAAAGAAATTGAGTTGTGAGAAAGTCAAACTTTAGCGTAAAGAGCGAGGCGTTGAGGAGGGGACAGCCCCTTTCATATACGGAATAATTTCTGTTCGTTTTAAGTTTTAACGTCGTTCCTTACTTTCAGTTAAAAAAAAAACTTGTTTTTTTTTATTTCATTTGTGAACGTTTTTTAATCAATGCAGGTTTTGATTTTGGCTCACCGTGCATGAATAATTAAAAAAATTGCATATTAATTTTACTTTTATTTGGTTAAATGGCTTTCTCGAAACTTGTTGAATTGTATTTACGAACGTTTTTATTAGTAATAAATATACGTAACTTACGAATTAACTTACGTAACGAACTTCTATATTCATATGTTTTTAATACGTATATTAGGGGGGTTTTCCCCCTAGTCAATACCTTGCTCTTTAAGCTAAAGTTCGAATTTTTTCCCAATTCTTTAAAAATGACCCCTTAATCACAAAGGTCGTTAATTAGAATAAATAGCTCTTATGAAAGTACTAAAAAACTTTGGCTTAAAGAGCAAGGCATTGACTAGAAGGTGAACCCAATCATATAGCTAATAATTTTTTGTTCGTTTTAAGTTTTGATGTTGCTCCTTACTTTCAGTTGAAAAACTTGTTTTTTTATATTTAATTTCTGATTTTTTTTTAAAATAATGATGGGAAATCCGGCACCCCCTTCATAGCAATATCCCTTCCCCCATGAAAACTTTCTTCATGAAAGATCCTCCCATATAGCCCCCGACCCACCCCCACCCCCCACTACCAGAAAAAATTCCCCCTGAAAACTTCTGTAGCCTATACTTCCCAATAACCAATACTATATGTTGACATTGCGTAAAGTTCATAACTTTCAGCCCTCACCCTGGGGGCTTCGAGGGATTAAGTCATCCTAAAGGACATAGTTATAATATTTTCGACCATGCTGAACAAAATGGCTATCTTTTGATCCGGCAAAATGGCAAAATTTTGATCGGGTGACTGGAAAAAAATGAGTGTGGGAGGGGGCCTAGTTGCCCTCCATTTTTTTTTGGTCACTTAAAAAGGGCACTAGAACTTTTAATTTTTGTTCGAATGAGCTCTCCCACGATATTCTAAGACCACTGGGTCGATACGATCACCCCTGGGGAAAAAAAAACAACAAAAAAACAAATAAACACGTTACCAGAATCTTTTTTCCGGCAAAAAATGGAAACCTTTGGGTTTTTGCAGGCAGAAGTTCCACACTTCGACAGCGAAATCTTCGGAGGCGTTAAATCTAGCGGTATAATTTTCATCTAGGTTCTATTATTTTTAGGGGTCTTTCCACCTTTTTTCTAAAATAAGCCAAATTTTCTTATGCACGTAACTTTTGATAGGTAAGACGGAACTTGACGGAACTTATATATATGAAATCGGCATTAAAATCTGATTCTTTTGATGTATCTATTGGTATCAAAATTCCGTTTTTTAGAGTTTCGGTTACCATTGAGCCGGGTCGCTCCTTACTTACAGTTCGTTACCACGAACTGTTTGAACAGTACAAACTCAGTCTATTTTTGTTGTTGTAGCTGTGAGACTCGTATTTCTAAAAATATCTTATCTGTATTTACTTGTAGCAAGCGCGTACGTAGATGGTGAAGGGACCGTGCGACTGGTGTCTAACTCCATGAAACTTCCAGTTTTTTCGATTTACATCATGATTTCTTATATTTTTTGTCGCAAAATTTTACATTTTTTAAGTTAGGATTCTCAATATATATATAGAGCCCCGACCCCTCTCGAAAAAAAATAGCTGCCTATTCACCTGATAAAGACCGATTACCAAAAAACGGAACACTCTCCTAAGATTATTCAGCCCATAGAGAGGAGAGGGATGGGGTGTTGACCTCATTGGAGGCTTGCAGATAAATTGGAAACATTTGGTCTAAACATGTCCTTCCCTGATATTACAACCTCCCCCCTCCCCTGGAAAAAGTATTTGAAACCTCCACTCCTCGAAAAGCTTGGATCTATGAAACTAAGGTGGAATACCTTCTCAGCAGAAGTAGTTCGCATAAAATTATATTGAAGTTTTATTAGGAAGCTATTCAACCGTTTGCGCATGTAGACTTAGGATTGCCAAGATTACCATCATACAGGAGTGCCACCATCAGTGAATTATGGCCGGAAGTAATTATTTCTCTTTGGCTAACTTTTCGGGAATTTGTAAAAGTATATATTTTTTTTTTATTTTGTTTATTAGAATTTAGTGGGGACTTCACATTTCACTCACTTCCTCGCATACATTAGTAACATGAGTGACAACCCTCTATGCCACTTTGCCGTTGGTCAGAAGGTAGTGTTAAGGGATAGAGAACATATACAAGCGGCTCCATGCCTTGAAATACACATACAATAATACACTATACTAACCCCCAAAGGCTTCTTGGCATGTAAAATAGGGCAAGATATAAGGGTAACATGCTCAGTGAAAAATGTCACTTATTTACTGAGAAAAAAAAGAATAAAAAAACGTAGAACACAAACACACAAAATAGAACATAAAACAGATTAGATCAATTAAATAGATTAAATTGACTCCAATGAATCTTGCGCAAAAAAAGCTGCGTCTCTCCTGATCAAAGATCTCACACCATCTTCACACCTTTATTTTTACAAATGAAGTCATCATGATACTTCATACATTTAATCACCTGAAAATTCATTTCTTAGATGACCATTGTTGCATCGCCCACCTCAGTCGTGTTCAATCTCACTGTGATAAAAATCAAAATTAAGTCTTCGATCTGAAAGTCCTCCTCCATTCGGTCCAAATGGAGGACTGAATTCTCAGGCCTTACTTCAACAGACATTACTCAGATCTGAGTAGGGTATGTTGCTAAATATGGCTATATGCTTTACGTTTTGGCTGCGGAACTTATTTTACACCAGCCAAAAGGGTCCAGAATACAACTAGAAGGACAGGCTTATATACCGTTAAACACCATTCTACAAACTCGTCAACAACAAAACCGTCAAATTCATCTCTATCAGTAGAGGTAGTAAGGCAGGTTGTTACACTGTCCAACAACAAACCGTCAAACTCACTTGATATTGAGGTGTGTTCTCTCCTTAAGTTATATTTATCAAGGCAAAAACGAACAGAAATTAGAATGAATAAACAAGTCAAATTTAAAATAACAGGTTTCACTATAAATGAATAAATGGAGCCTAAATGAACATGAACTGAAACGAAAAATTAAGTTAAACTTAAACGAACAGAAATTTACCACAAACAAGAGTGAGTCACCACCACCTTAAACATCCTAAAGACTATGGTATCATTTGTGTCTTACGATGCGTATGTGCTTCAATTAATATATTTTAATTTGCCCTAACATCAAAGCATAAAAACCCCTATACCAATCAAGTTAAAAACAATTTCTGAAGGTCAATATATTTTGTACTTTTGGTATAGTTTTTTATTTTTCAAACAACATTGCTTTGGCCAATAGTTTTACTTTTGATACAATCTTTCAAAAGTGTAGAAAACATATAACAAAATCAACTTTTAAAACATCAATTGGTAATCTTTATAGCAATTTCTTTAGTTAGATGAGGTAATATTTGAAATTTGCGAGGCAATAAATTATTGGGTGACCGGCCCCTTTTGGTTCCCCATTATGCTAATACGAGTACAATTCTTTGCAGTATTCCATTTTAAGCAATGCGCAACGGGCCCACTTTTCAGATATCCACCGAGTCGGTCCTCTTGTTGAACTTGTTTCAAGTCTTAATTTCTTGTTTCAGCTTTTGTCTTAATGGAAAGCCTGTTTTTGCGTTGTGCGTTGAGTCAGGACTTCAACCGTTTTCGCATCACAACACCAAAATTCTGCTGCAATACTAAAAACCGGACAGAGATCGAATGGAGGCCTATCATTTTTAAGAATCACCAATATGGTTATTTTTTTAATTTTCTACTGAAGAATAATCCAATTTACAGCAGTCCAAGCCATTGGTTTAGTTTTAGGAAAACGGACCAATTTTAATGTTTAAAATGAAGTTTCATCAATTACAATATCCTTCATTTGCACCTTACTGATTTTTTTTTCAACATGTCTATTTTGTAATTGTAACATTAAAAGACCAAAAATTGACGATAATTCCAGGAACCAAAGTTCTGTTTCAAAAAGTTTTCAACTTTTGATTACTATGGGCTGTGGTTCGCTCTTTACTAGGTTGCAGCTGCCGCTGCAACCATGATGTTTAATATTTTAACAATCACAATATCCTTCATTTGCAACTTACTGAAAAAAATTTTCAATATGTCTATTCTGTAATAGTACAATTAAAAGATCAAAAACTGATGAGATTTCAAGGACCCAAAGTTCTTTTTTTCTATAATCTTGATAATTATGGTGATTTTTGTCGTCAGTGTTTTGACAAATAAAAACCACATTGTCCAAAATACACATTGTTTAAAATGAAATGCATAACCCATTCAAGTCGTTTAGAGAGCTGGAGAGGGAAGGGAGGGGAGAGGTAACAACACTCTTAGTTGCAAATCTTGATTAGCCTTGTGATATTTGTTGTTGTTGTGATACAGTAGAAATACAAAACACACTACTTGAAATACACATTGTTTTCAGTAAAACGCAAATGACGTACTTACCTTTAAAAGGTTTAGGGAGTGGTAGTCTCAGTCCTGATTTTGTGATTTTTATTCGATTTAAGATCTATTCGACTTGATTATTCATTTTAATTCTTCTATGTTTTAGGATTCATTTATTCATTTATAGCAGCACCTCTTATCTTTGTGTTTCATACGATTTTTAATTTTCATTTTGGTTCGTTTTGGGTTTCCTTTATTCATTGATAATAATTTCTGTTCGGTTCAGTTTTGAATTTTTAAATATGACTTTATGTCTAGTCATCTTTGGTTTTAATGTAGCACTTTTCTTTATAAGAACTGCTTTGTTAGAAAACATTTTTTCTAAAGCCATTTTGAAAAGATGTCGTTTTAAGAAAACATTAGAGATACTAACCTCTAGGTTAGACAGTTTGAAAGGGCGGTAGCACCACACTTTGTTATGGCGCTTTCTGCTTGTTTACATTCGAATTGTTGTTAGGCTTCATTTCATTTTATCTTAGGACTTAATCACTCTTTTCTCTTTCTTGAAAAAATGAATTTTGAAAAATATCTGTTAAATTAATATAATTAGTCGGAATATGAATAAAATTTCTGTATATTTACCCGATATATATTTAGCTCGGAAAAGCTCTTGAATGTAACCGTTAATCTGAGGCCAGCGCAATTTGCGACAACCATCAACATAAGTTTCTAATTACCATGCTTGGGTGTAGCAAAGGAAAAACCAAAAAGTTTCTTACAGAATAAAAAAATCGATGATTTTACATTATGTTTTTCTTATAAATAAATTTCTGAGATATTAAACCCTTCTAATCGTAACAGGTTGTACAATTCGTCGTCTTACCTAACGTAAGCTGTATCAGGTAAATACAAAGCCTAAAATAAAGAAAATTTGGAAAAATCGAAACTGTTTTTAAAGAAATAGAGAAAAAAAACCTGGCGATTTGTAGATGTTTCAAATTACATGCCATGCATATTTTTATTTACTTTTTTCCTGTTGAAATTGTGACTTTTCGACATTTCTGTGAATGCAATTTTCATTGAATTATTAATGGGATATCTGAAAACAATTCATTGACATGTATTTCACACATTTCGAAGTACAAACAGAAAATTTATTACCAAAAAGTGCTTATTCCCGGGAGTTACTCTGGACATCTTTTCATATAGAAAAACAGTATTGCTCCTAATCCACTGTAAATGCTACAAAAATACAAAAACTCCCAGTAGATATACAGCATTTTTTTTTTTCAAAATACGCTTACTTAGCCCAAAACTTTACTTACAATACAGTATAGTAGCATGAGTAAAGAAATTTAATGTGGCTTATTAACGAACTTGTTTAATAGCATGTGTCCATTACCATAAAAATCAACGAACATTCATAAGCAAATTCAGTGGCCTTCACACGTTGCATATGAATGTCATAAGTATAGTTAAGCAATTTAATAAAATTTTAAACGGATTTATTAGCATTTAAAAGACATAAAAGCGTAACTTTTCTTTTCGGGAGGCGGATCAGTGCTTTGTGTGGTTGAATAATTTACCAATTTTATGAGCATACGTCTAACCATGTTGTTAAATACCACTCTAAAAAAAAACTTCATTAGCTGCAAGTGAACATAAAAGGAAGGGGCCAAGGAGTCACCAACTAAAATCGCAGTTTCTTGACCAAAGTTTTTCAAACTTGGAATACAGAGAGGACTACATCATTACCAGTACCGAATTGTTGCTATGTGGCCTAGTCTAAGTGAAGAGAATGATTAAACAGTTCGTGGTAACGAACTGTAGGTAAGGAGCGACTCGGCAAAGTAGTGACAAAATTAAAAAAGGAATTTTAATAACAATTAAACCATCAAGAGAATTGGCTTTTTATGCTGTTTCCAAATATACACAATTCATCAAGTTTAATGTTACACATCAAAAGCTAAGAGCCTTAGAAAATTTTGCGATTTTTGAAAGGAGCAAAATGCCCCCCTACTGATCCCACCGTCAGTGAAAATCGGATTCAGCATATCTGAGAACACTACAGTAAGGGTTTGTTTCAAGCTTATATTTACAGAAATGTGACACTATCTACATAGATGAAAATGTTGGCAAAATAAATGAATTTTTGGAGGTTTTCAGACTTAAGAGTGCACCAATAGGTTAAAAAATCAACGTTAAGAAGACTAATTCGCTAAGAGTGGGAGTAAGTGACGTTGAAGAGGTGATGTTGGGTAACAAAAAAATTGATCAAGTAAACAGCTTCACCTACCTGGGGAGTGTTATTAGTAAAGATAGTGGGTGCAGTAAAGATTTTAAAAGTAGGTTGGCAAAGCCCTAGGGTGTTTTTTTGCAAAGCTGAAGAAAGTTTGGAAGAAAAGTAAAATTTGTCTGCAAACCAAGATTAGAATATTGGAAGCTACAGTGATGACAGTGGTCAAGCATAGATTCTATGCGTAGGCGTTCCGAAAGACGAAGAAGGATTTGTTAGATATTTTCCAGAGAAATTTCCACGGATTATTTTGGTTAATCGTCTCAATAATGATCATATTTCATACAGTAAATGTACAAAATGTGGTTCAATCCAGCTTTCGAGGGCTATAATGAGAGTGAGGTTGAGATGGCTAGGGCATGTTTTGTGAATGAAGGATAACAGATTGCCAAATATCGTCCGTGTCAGTCAACCATTTAGATGCAAATGAAAAGCAGTTCAGCCTGGAATGGGAAGGGAGGAAGTCATAAAGAAATATTTAAGGGAGACTGTAACTTCTTGGGAAGGTGTAAAGAGAGAGGCTCTGAATATATTGGGATGGAGGATGAGCAAGCGTAGCTGTGTTGGCCTTAGCTGGCTTGGTGCTGCAGTGAGTCTTGAACTTTCTACGACAACCCTTTCTATAAAAACCTTATATGCCCCAAGGGCATAACTTACAACCCTTTCCCGTATGGGTGTGTGTGTGTGGGAGGGGGGGTTATCATCCTCAAAAACATAATTTTCAGAACTTTCAACTACGTTGAACGAAATGGCTATCTCAAAATTATGAATTTGGATGTGTTTGGGAAAATGACAAGCGTGAGAGGGGGGTTAGCTGCCCTCCAATCACTTTGGACTATTAAAAAGAGGACTAGCCCTTTCAATTTCCATTTGAAAGAGCCCCTTTTGAAGTTTCTACGAAAACGCTTTCTATAAAAAAAAACACAATCCCCCCAGGGCATAACTTACAACCCTTGCCCAGAGGGCTCCGAGGGGCTCATTCAATTGCAAACTGATGGCTAGTGCCCTTTTTAATAGTTGGAAGTAATTGGAGGGCAACTAACCCTCCTCAAACGCCCACCATTTCCCCAAAAATATGCAATCAGAAATTTGACATATCCATTTCGTTCAACGCAGTTGAAAGTTTCAGAAATTAGGTCCTTGAGGATGATAACCCCCTTAGAGCACTCAGGGCAAGGGTTGTAACTTATTCCCTGGGGGCGTATGAAGTTTTTTTTTTTATAGAAAGCGTTGTCGTAGAAACTTCAAAAAGGGCTCATTTGATCGGAAATTGAAAGAGCTAGTGCCGTTTTTAATGGTCAAAAGTGATTGGAGGGCAGCTAACCCCCCTCTCACTCCCATCATTTTCCCAAACACATCCAATCATAATTTTGAGATAGCCATTCTGTTCAACGAAGTTGAAAGTTCTGGAAATTATGATTTTGAGGATGACAAACCCCCCCATACCCCTCAGGTCAAGGGTTGTTAGTTATGCCCATGGGGTATATAAGGTTTTTATAGAAAGTGTTGTCGTAGAAACTTCAAAAAGAGCTCATTCAATTGGAAAGTGAAAGGGCTATTGCTCTTTTTAATAATCGAAAGTGATTGGAGGTTATTTAACCCCCCTTTTGCGCCCACCATTTCCCCAAACTCATGCAATCAAAATTTTGAGATATGCAGTTTGTTCAAAGCAGTTGAAAGTTTTGAGCATTAGGTCTTTGAGGATTATACCCCCCCCCCCCCACACCCCTAGAGCAAGGATTGTAAGGTTTTTATAGAAAGCGTTGTCGTAGAAACTTCAAAAATGGCTCTTGAAATTGGAAATTGAAAGGGCTAGTGCCCTTTTTAATAGTCGAAAGTGATTGGAGGGTAACTGACCCCACTCTCACGCCAACCATTTCCCCAAACACATCCAATCAGAATTTTGAGATAGCCATTTTTTTCAACGTAGTTGAGAGTTTAAGAAATTAGGTCTTTAAGGATGACCCCCCCCCACAGCCCTCAGGGTAAGGGTTGTAAATTATGCCCTGGAGGCATATAAGGTTTTTACAGAAAGCAGTGTTGTAGACACTTAAAACGGGCTCATTTGATTGGAAATTGAGAGAGCTAGTGCCCTTTTTAATTGTCGAAAGTGCTTGAAGGGTAACAAACCCCCTCTCACACCCACCATTTCCCCGAATACATTCAATAAAAGTTTTGAGTTAGCCATTTTGTTCAACATAGTTCAAAGGTCCAGAAATTATGTCTTAGAGGAAGACGAACTCCCCATAGCCTCAAGGGCAAAGGTTGTAAGTTATTCCCTGGGGGTATATAAGGTTTTTATAGAAAGCAATGTCATAGAAACTTCAAATAAGGCTCATTAGACTGGGAATTGAGAGGGCTAGTGCCCTTATTAATAGTCAAAAGCAATTGGAGGGTGAATGCCCCCCACGCCCATCATTTCCCCAAACACTTCTGATCAACATTTAGATATAGCAATTTTGTTGAACATAGTTGAAGGGTCCAGAAATTCTGTTTTTGAGTACGACCACCCCTACAGCCCTCAGGGCTAAGTTATGCCCCGAGGGCATATAAGGTTTTTATAGAATGCGTTGTCGTAGAAACTTCAAAAAGGGCTCATTAAACTGGGAATTGAGATAAATAGTGCCCTTATTAATAGTGAAAAGCGATCGGAGGGCGAGTGCCTCCCTCGCATCATTTCCCCAAACACTTCCGATCAACATTTTGATATAGCCATTTTGTTGAACATAGTTAAAGGGTCTGGAAATTATTTTTTTGATTATGACAACCCCCCCCCCACAGCCCTCAAGGCTAAGATTGTAAGTTATGCCCTGGGGGCAAATAATGTTTTTATAGAAAGCATTGTCGTAAAAACTTCAAAAAGGGAACATTGGATTGGAAATTGAGAGGGCTATTGTTCTTTTTAATAGTCGAAAGTAATCGGAGGGATAATCACCCCCTCCCCATGCCATTCATTTTCCCAAACATTTCCGATCAATATTTTGATTTGACTATTTTTTTAAACGTAGTTGAAAGGTCTCGAAAATATGTCTTTGACGATGACACCCTCCCATAGCCCTCAGGACAAGGGTCCTAAGTTATGCCCTTGGGACATATAAGGTTTTTATAGAAAGTTTTGTTGTAAAAGCTTCCAAAAGGGCTCATTCGTTTGGAAATTGAGAGGACTAGTGCCTTTTTATTAGTCGAAAGTGATCAGAGGGCAAATCCCCCCACCCAACGCCCATCATTTCCCCAAACACTTCTAATCAAAATTTTGAGATAGCCATTTCGTTCAACGTATCAGAAAGGTCAGGAACTTATGTTTTTGAGGATAAAAAGTCCCTCAGGGCAAGGGTTCTAAGTTATGCCCTGGAGACACATAAGGTTTTTTATAGAAAGTGTGGTCATATAAACTTCGGAGGGGGCTCATTGGATTGGTAATCATCCGCTCTAGTACTATTTTTAAGAGTCAAAGTGATCGGAGGGCAGTTACCACTTCCCCCCACACACACGTCGTATTGTCCCGAAATGTATCTAATAGAAATTTTTAGATAGCCTTTCTATTCAAAATAGTCTAAATATCATATAACTTGATTAGGGGCAAAGGTTTTAAGTTATGCCCAGGGGGAATATAAGGTTTTTATAGAAAGCAGTGTCGTAGAAACTTCAAAAAGGGCTCATTCAATTGGGAATTGAGAGGGCTAGTGCCCTTATTAATAGTCAAAAGCGATTGGAGGGTGAATTCCCCCCACGCCCATCATTTCCCCAAACACTTCTGATCAACATTTCGATATAGCAATTTTGTTGAACATAGTTGAAGGGTCCAGAAATTCTGTTTTTGAGTACGAACCCCCCCCCCCCAAACTCTCAGGGCTAAGGTTGTAAGTTATGCCCTGGGGGCATATAAGGTTTTTATAGAAAGCGTTGTCGTAGAAACTTCAAAAAGGGCTCATTCAATTGGGAATTGAGATGACTAGTGCCCTTATTAATAGTGAAAAGTTATCGGAGGGTGAATGTCCCCCCCCCCACAGCCATTATTTCCCCAAATACTTCCGATCAACATTTTGATGTAGGCATTTTGTTGAACGTAGTTAAAGGGTCTGGAAATTATGTTTTTGAGTATGGGAACCCCCCCCCACAGCCCTCAGGGCTAGGATTGCAAGTTATATGATATATAATAACTGATGATGTAAGTAGTAAGAGAGGTGCTGATTTCACGAACACATTCACGAACACATGAATATCCAGTGCAGTTTCACGGATACATGG
>NW_028297563.1:0-13482 GCF_049724085.1 Artemia sp. Qi Xiang Cuo
CAGAAGCAATTTTGTTTCAAAAGTAACAAAAGACTTAATGAGTTATCTTAACATAGAGAAATTTGTGACATCCCCATATCACCCACAAGCCAATGGTAAGATAGAAAATAGGCATAAAATACTTTCGAATGTATTAAGCATTTATACAAAAGACAACAGGAACGATTGGGATCAATTCTACCTTATTTAACTAACATAATCGATTCTGCTTACTCATAAACAATCAAAGACAACCTTTTTTATTTATTATTTGGTTGCGATTTTAGAATCCCATATGATGAGCTTATTGAGTCTCGCCAATATTACAATAACACAGAGGATTACAAACAAGAGTTCATAAATAGGATGATGAAAACTTATAAGATAGTTTAGGCAAGAGTTGGAAAACTTTAAAATAAACCAAGAGCTAAGAAACAAACCCAAAGCCAAAAGGAATCTAGATTCTAAGATAGAATATTGTGTTTATCTAAAAAATGAGGTAAAGGCGGAAGGCAAGAAACTTTCTAATAAATATTCTGGACCGTACAGAATAGTCAAAAAGTACGATAACGATTATACTTTTAAAATGGGGAACCCCGATAGTGGAAGAACTTACAAGGCCCATGTTAGACAAATAAAAAGAGTAAAATTTCTAGAAAGATGGGTATCACGTCCCTCGTCTACCGATTCGACAGACGCAGAAAATGAGCCCCCTAAATCAAGATTGGCAGAGCTAAAACCCTTTAATTTCAAACAAGATTATTTTGAAAATGAGAGTGATGAGGAAAACTTTGAAGAATTTTGAAGAATTTTGAAGAATTAGCTATGAAAAATCTAGTTATTCCCAAGAGAAAATCCCTAATACCAGTAAGAATAAAAGATCCAAAAGATGCAAAAAGTTCATCATCGCAGAGTGCAGGAAAACTAGATTATACGAGATCTCCGAAAAACCAATTTTTCCCTGATAGAATTTCAACCCCTTGTCCCCCCAAAAGATTTCCAGGCGATATGGTTTCGCCTGAAACACCAATAGAGAGACCCCTGTCATTGCGTAAAAGACTCGGCA
The DNA here is from genome assembly GCF_049724085.1 of Artemia sp. Qi Xiang Cuo. NCBI lineage: Eukaryota > Metazoa > Arthropoda > Branchiopoda > Anostraca > Artemiidae > Artemia > Artemia sp. Qi Xiang Cuo. Next base: position 1,046 of record NW_028297563.1, read on the forward strand.
AAGCTTTCGAAACTCCGGGTATTATCGTAAAGAAAACCCCTCCCAAAGATTCAATTAAAACAAATCTGCGGGATGCTATGGATTTAATAAATTTCCTAATAAAAAAGAGTCAAAGTACATTGCCTAGGAATAAAACTACCAAGGATGACCAGCAAGGACAATATCATGATATAACTGTGTCCAAGGTAAAGCCTAAACAATGGACTTCATGGAGGGAAACACTAGTGCAAAGACTGCCCCATCCCCCTGAAGACATGGCATTTAAACAGTGGAGGAACCCCGCAAAAACTTTTGATTCCTCTTAAATCTCTCAAGAATCTGTCAATTCTCCCAAGTTGAAGTCTCAAAGCGAGGACTTAGAGAATAAACCTTCTACTTCACGAGGAGTAGAAATTTCCGAAGGAAGGGCAGGTGATACCTCAAAAACGCGAAGTGCCACTTCTAAGAGTTCTAATGCGGAATCATCGGAAACCAGTTCCGAAGAGTCTGACGGCGAATCAGACCATATGGTAGTTAAAGAAATAGGGAAATCAAAACCAACTTCAGCGGCCGCACACGTGAAAGAACCAAAATTAAAAGGGAAAGAATTTTTGAAAAAACAATACGAAATATTTGATCTTATTTTGCTAGCAGAACCTAAAAAGAAAAAACCGCAAAAAACAGAAGAAAAAGTAACGACACAGTCGGCTAGAATGGTTAAGAAACCGGACAGATTAAAATACCCTTAAAAAAAGGATTTTTAATGGATAGGCGTCATAAAGGAATAATAATTTAAAAACTTTTAGCTCACAAATAAAAATCATACATCTATAAAAATACTACAGAAAAATTTTGCTCAACAGATTACGTTCAAAAAAAGTGCGTATTATTCAAAAACCTATTATGCCAGCTTACGTTACCTATTTATAATGTCAAATCTGGATCTTGTATGTTAGATATATTCTTAAAAGACACACAACAGGAAGAAATACCTGATTCGTGCGAAGCCTCGATAGGAAGTACTAAACGAGAAATATTCATACACCTTAGAAATAATCTTTGGTTATTTTCTGTTCCAAGAGAAACTGTTGGAACCTTGTCTTGTTATTATAATACAGAAAGAATAGATCCAAGCTACAGGACAGAATTACTATTACAAGATGTAGGTACGATAACCATAAAACAAGGCTGTTGACTTGTAACTAAAGAGTCAACTGTTCGAACGCCGTTAATTACCACGAGCACTAATATGTTAAATTCCAAAATAATCCATTTTAAGGCAATTAACCCGTCGTGAAATATTCCCAATATACAGAATAAGGAAATGAAATCTCCATTTTGGTCCAAAATAGAAAAAGTCAAAGGGATATTAAGGCTTACAAAGATAAGAGAAGCAGTAGACTCCCAGATCCCCATATTTACAAATGAAGACCAGGAGACTTACGTACGTGGATAATAGATACCGAATATTCTCAACCAAGTATTCGTGGAACATATTACTAACTGTATGTTTCGTATTCGTGATATTTTTGACCATAAAAATCTTACTAACCCTTAACTATAGAACAATCCTGAGGCTAAGAAGGCAATATCCAAAAGAAGAACCCACGAAATCAGCTGAAATGCGAAAGTTAAACTAGGAACCCCATGAGGATGTTAAAGCAAGGAAAAAGGGGAGACATCTGAAAGTGAGTGGGTGTAGAAGTCTCCATTCGTCCTTGCTACGTCTTGTTCCGAGACTGTAGTGGCGCTTACATAAAACTGTGCGGCCATGACGCTGCAAAAAACGTTTCCTAAACAGCACGGACGTGTGTGAACAGTAAAGACAATAAATATGTTGTAAACTGAGACCTCAAATTTAACAATATAGAGTAACTTATATTTAAAGGATTGTTTTAAATCTAAGGAAGACTTAAATAAGTGTTGAAGGATTAAATAAGTCTTGTATCGTCGTTTCCTTTCTCAAAACAAATTATAAGAAATATTTGTTGTAGATTTACCTAAAAATACATTTAAAACTGACACGTTGATGACACTGCTTTGTGAAAATCAAATTATTTTTAGCAATATTATTTTTTTTGTTTAATATTGTCTTTTGGCGTGAAATTCACCGAAACAGTAACCAATTATACTGCTTATTATGTATTATGACGACTTGTTTTAAAGAACGTGTAATTCTGCCTCGTTATTTTTATTACAGGAAGTGGAATGGCATATTGGAAATCGAAAATTACAATACGTTGTCCAGTGCAGATGCAACCTAGTAGCATCTATTTTCATCATACCTCAACCAACGAAGAGTACTCACCTTAGACTCCAGGCAATTTTCGTCCTAGCTTCGTTTACGAAAAATACAGTTACCTTTTTGATCGTTGTTTCCTCGACCACAAACCATATTACGTATCAGGTAACACTATATTTGAATCTCAGTATCCAGTGCATTATCGAACTATATAAACACATAAATCCTGAGAATCCCATCGACCAGTACAAGATATAAGTACATAAATATCACCCTTGATAATCCTTATGGACCTATGTACCATGTGATTGTATAGTTATGATATTTGAAGAACCCAAAAATAATTTATGTGTCACACATTCACGCGTTGAATCCCTTTCGACCATTTCTCGGAATCCATCCTACCACCTCTGTCAAATGCGAAAAATTCATATCTCTGTTATCCCATAAATGTTACGAGATGATTTCTGAAAAATGAACCTGGAAACCAACCACTGAATTACAGAAACCAAAATTAACCCCAGTGATTAACCCCTCAGTGACAATATACTCCTCCCACAAGTTAAAGACAATATGCTGAAGGAGTCACTAAAGTTTGATGTCGACCCATTCCAAATCCAAACATCGATTCCCCTGCGATTAACCAAGGAATCACCGCAAAAGCTAATAGATGCAAGCTATGCACAAACAATTTTATAAGAGAATTGTAATCTCTAAGTGCACGAATAAACAATTTTAAACGAGAAATACATTCTCTATGTGCTTTAAAATATCCCAAGAATGATATGCTGAGAAGGAAATGAACGCAGTCCCAGTGTTCAACCCCTTAACGATAAGGCACCTTATGAACTATCCAAAAACAGCAGGTGAGAATGAACTCTGATATCAAAATTTCACACACCTGTACCTGGGAGCATCATTTCCTGTTTGAAAATTAGAGAAAGCATTTCGTCCAAGATGAACATAACCATGCTTGAACTGTTCTGTGAAGAAACTATATTGTAAGTGTTTTAAAATTTTTTTGCCAAGACGAAAGGAGTGAAGGATCATAATTTACAACAGACGGAGTAAGTACGCTAAGAGACACGTAAGGTGATGAAATAGGTGTGAATTTACACATGTCACATTTTACTAGTTTTGATAAGAAATAGTTTTGAAAAAGCAACTTCGATAACTTATTATCAGAACTATATAACGAACAAACCCAGTGAAAATGTTTTAATGATTGCCAGTGAATGTAGTGGACATTTTAAATCGTTCATATATATATATATATATATATATATATATATATATATATATATATATATATATATATATATATATATATATATATATATATATATATATATATATATATATATATATAATATATATATATATATATATATATCACACACACACACACACACACACACACACACACACACACACACACACACACACACACACACACACACACACACACACACATCATCATCATCATCATCATCATCACTACACACACACACACACACACACACACACACACACACACACACACACACACACACACACTACATATATATATATATATATATATATATATATATATATATATATATACTACTACTACTACTACTACTACTACTACTACTACTACTACTACTACTATATATATATATATATATATATATATATATATATATATATATATATATATATATATATATATATATATATATATATATATATATATATATATATATATATATATATATATATATATATATATATATATATATATATATATATATATATATATATATATATATATATATATATATATATATATATATATATATATATATATATATATATATATATATATATATATATATATATATATATATATATATAATATATATATAATATATATATAGTATAGATATAATATATATAATGTATATATATACACATACATATATATATATATATATATATATATATATATATATATATATATATATATATATATATATATATATATATATATATATATATATATATATATATATATATATATATATATATATATATATATATATATATATATATATATATATATATATATATATGTCCGGTAGATGAACTTTAGAAAGGGATATATAATAAAATAAGAAATATAATAGAGAAAATTTTTAGCACTCCTGATTAAGCTTATATAAAAGTACAAAATAGTACAATGCCAATTAAAATCACGCAGGACCAATAGTAAAAAAATCTCGAATATTTCAAAAACCCAAGGGCAAGCAAGTACTAATGACGGGACATCATTAAATAATGGGAAGGGTAACATGCACCGTGAGTAATATGTGATATTTCTAAAATACAAAAAAAAATCTAGCCTTCTAAAGATAATTCCGACATAAATTAAACTTCCCTTAATTAAGCTTAAATCCCGTTTCAAAAAGAAAAATTCTGAATCAGCAAAAAGAAAAACTGCATTTTAGTCTCAGCCAAACAACGACGCTTTTCGGTTTTGAATTTCGCGAAGATGCTTGGCAATAAAAAATCACTATATACAATGGTCACAGGAAATTTAAGTTATCAGAGCTGTATAAATGTCTAATCATCAAAAATATTTGACACAAATTATTGGATGGACAGTTAGCATAATGAAGTTAGTTTGCAAACATAATTATAAGGTAGCTGGTCTTCAGAAGAGTTGGGCCAATCGTGAAATAGCTCAGGGCGCAGAACCAGGACTAGTTCGATATAGTGAAGAAAAATGTTTTTCGAGGCATTCATTTGCCAGATTTATTATTATGCGGTCACTGTAGAGATTTGATCATTATCATCTCTGCCTCTATCGTCGTCAGTTGAAGTAAAGCACTGTTGTATATCTAAAATTGAAGTCTCAATAAAACTATTACTTCTCTGTTTATGTTTTTTCTTATTATATGCCTATATCTCATCGTATAGTAGAAATCTATTTAAAATGTACTCCATTGGTAAAGCTCCCAGGAATCCGATTTCTACATAACATTAGAGGTAATTGACAAGGAGATGACAAGGAGATTGACAAGGAAAAAAAGATATTTCCTGTTGCCTATTTTTTATTTTGAAAATTAAGTATACCCTTCGTGACGCAATCCTGGTTTTAAAGTCATTTGATTCACAAAAAGTTTTGCCTGAAAGAGATGTAAGGATTAATACACTTTTCACTCATAAATAATCGCAAAATTTCTGCTGATTCACGGCAATAAATACTGTTTTCAAAATTATCTTCCCATTAAATTGATATTTTCATTACTCAAACCCTTTTGAAAATTACCTGCGGGAATTTGACAGTACATTTTCGTCACCCCTTCCCGTTGGAGAAGGTCATGCCTACAATTACAAGTGCTCGAGATTAGAATGCAATTTTTGGGTTCTTGATCGACCCCCCCTTTATTTATTAGAACTTCATGCAAGTTTTACTTTAATGACTACTAAAATGGGTAGACTGCCCCCCCGGAAGCAAAATTCTTTTGTCTTCAGGTTCATTTTATTTTTATTTTAAGTACAACAACTAAGTGAATGAGTCTTGTCACAAACAGATCTGTATAGATCTTCACCGGACGCGTGAAATAAATCGTTTTAATTCTACTTTAAAAATATGCACGTTTGATTAGGAGTAGGGGGGGGGGACAACAACTGTATAGTAGTGCCGACTTTGTCCTATGCAAATTCCCGAACGCCGGTATTTTCTTAGTAGGTGATGCTAATGATCTAAAGTTAAATCCCCTTTGTAGTTCCCTAAACTTAAAACAAATAGTAAAAATACCAACTAGAAAAGGAAATTCAACCCTTGATTTGATTTGCACCAATATGCAGGCTTTCTATACCCCTCCTGTCCCCTTGCCCCCGTTAGGAGGAAGTTACCATTTTTGTTTATTAACGAAGCCTCTCAATAGCTTTAATCATACTTTTTCTGTTACTGAGTTCTCTTATCGCCCAATTTCCAATGATGGCCTTTACACATTTGGATCTTGGATTACCAATGAAAACTGGCAGGCCCTCAAAGGAAAAAATGACATTAATTTTAAAGTCTCTGAAATCCAAAATCTGATTAAAACAAATTACATAAATTTCTTCCCTGTGAAAAAAGTAAAAACATGTTCTAATGACAAACCATACATTACTAGCCAATTGAAAAAACTAATTAGAATTAAATTGAATCTACTAAAGAGTGGTAAATATCCGAAGCGAACTCACTGCGTAAACATATAAAAAAGAGAAATACGTAAATCTGCTTCTTCATATTACAAATGCAAAGTCCAGGATTTATTTTCTACGAAGCCAAAACATCGGTATAATAGAATAAAAAAAATTTTCTGAAAAAGAAATAATAATATAGATTTTTATGTACAAGAAAACTCATCGATTGATACCAGTTATTAAAACCAAATTATTTCTTCCGTAGTTAAACATCTCCCTTCCCTTTCTTTTTACACTCTTTAATATTAGTTTTCTCTCAATTTTCCCGTTATTTCGCCCTCAGATGTGGAGGCAAAAATTAAGAACATTAAAAAGTGTAGTACATGTCCATTAGACATTCCGATTGTACTAATTAAAGCCTTTGCCGACAATCTCTCAGAGCCTTTGTCCTTACTTTTTACTGAAATTACCTCTACTGGTAAACTTCCAAATTGTTGGAAATTAGGTTTTATTACTTCCGTAAAAAAGAAAGGTAATAATCCTGATTTTAATGGTGTCCGTCCCATTAGTCTTACTCCAGTTTTTTCGAAGTTATATGAAAGCTTTTTAGCTGAGTGGTTGAAAGTAAAAATAATCCCAAATGTTGACCAAAGACGCTCTACATCTACTACCCACTATCTTGTTCACCTTATGGACACAATGTGTAAAACACTCGAAAAACCCAATACCTGGCTCAATGTTATCGCTGTTGACTTGCAAAAAGCTTTTGATTTAATCAACCACAATATACTATTAGAAAAGCTATCTTATGACTTTCAAGTTGACCCTTATTTAATTACAATAATTGCGTCTTTCCTCTCTAACAGAAGGCAAGTCGTGAAATACCTGAATGTATATTCTGATCCCCTCCCAATTTATAATGTATGCCCCAAGGAACCCTCTTAGGTCCAATTTTATTTCTTACAATGATAAACAACCTTGGTGTTTATTTCCCGGATAGATGGAAATTCGTTGATGATCTAACTGTCTTAGAGACATGTTCCAAAAATTCCTAAAGCAACCCAATGTACATTTTGGAATTGATATCAGCCGAAGCTCTTACTGATGATATGAAAGTCAACCCTTTAAAGTCAACTGTTCTTACTATTAATTTCCTTAAAACTCCTCCTTCTTTCTCCTGTCCAATCCCCCCTGAAATGTCCGTTACCACTATGAAAATACTGGGCATTACCATCTCTAGCGACTTAAAATGGGATTGTCATATTAATGACATCTTAAAACGTGCAAATGCCGCATTTTCCCTCCTTAAACTGCCTAAAAAAATTAAATTGCCTAAATCGCATTGTTTGATGATTTTCCCGTCATTTGTACGCCCAACTCTTGAGTACGCCTGTTCTGTTTGGCATCCTGGCATTTCCATTGAATTGTCGGACAGAATAGAAGCAGTACAAAAAACGTGCCTAAGAATTATCTTCAATGAGGGTAAAGTACCTTATATTTCCCTTCTTAGGAGAGCTAACCTTGTCACCCTTAAGGAAAGGAGAGCAAAAATTACCTTGCGTTTTGCTAACAATGCCCTTCATAACCCTCGAACAACTCCCCTTTTCCCTGGTCAATATTCACCCCTTCGACCCCGCCTCCCACGTTCTGTGTCAACAAAAATCCCCCTTCTCGCCCCAATAAGAGTTTGCACTGAAAGATATAGAAGAACTTTTATCCCTTACATAGTTGACATTTTCCACCATTGAATCTCCGCTGCCCCCCCCCTCACTCACGCTTTACCTCATAGCTATTAAGTTGAATGCCCATTTTGCAAATTCGGAGGTTTTATATTTATGTTTGTTTGTCACCAACTAACTTACGTTTTTGTTTTAATTCTACTTTATCCCCTTGTTAATTTTTACGAAATTTTTTTGTTTTTTTTGGGACATCTTTGCTGACTTGACATTGACCTTCTAATTTTATGAGTTCACTTTGTACTTTGTTTTTAACGTTTTACGTATTTGAAATTGACCCTTTTATAATTTTCTGTTGTTGTTTGATTGTTTGTTTTTGTTGTTCTTTCTTCGCTGTATTTGACGCTAAAGTGCGAATTCGGCCCTTTTGGGCTTGTGATAGCCATTTTTCAGCAATAAATCTTATCTATCTATCTATAAGGTTCCAGCTTAGCAAGACTAAATATTTTTTCACTATAAAATTTAAGTAATATCTAAAAGAATACTTTATTGACAGGCTTTCCAATAGGGGAGAGCAGTGGCACAGCCTTCTCGGGACGAAGCACTCCCCCCCCCCCTCAATTTTCTATCCGATTTTTTTTCTTTGAGCTATAATAACCTATAGTAAAATTCAGGGAGAATTCGGACTATTGAATAATTTTCGATATTGATTTTTTTTCGTTTCATTTTCATCCGCTTTATTCAGTAGCTAAAAATAAAAAAAGACATTTCCTGTTGCCTATTTTTTATTTTGAAAATTGAGTATACCCTTCGTGACGCCATTTTGGTTTTAAAGTCATTTGATTCACAAAAAGTTCATTTTATTTTTTGAAATATAACAAATAAGTGATTGAGTCTTGTCACAAACAGATCTGTATAGATTTTCACCGGACGCGTGAAATAAATCGTTTTTAATACTACTTAAAAAATATGCACTTTTGCTATGGAGCAGGAGGGATACTTTTTAAGGTTCCAGCTGGAGTACAAGACTAAATATTTTTTCACTATAAAATTTAAGTAATATGTAAAAGTTTAAATTATAAATAATTTTGAAGTTTACACTCCTCCCACCTCCTGGGATTTTACTTTCACCAAATGATTTGCACGTGGCAGATCCGCGTGATGTAATTTTTTTTTTGTCAAAATTTGTTAAGTTAAATGAAATTATCTCTCCCTCCTTTTTTCAGATGGCGAGGAGAATATGTTGTTCAGCCTTTCGGAATCTGCTTCAGAGATGGGGCTCAGTTGGTCTGAAGACCAACAATCTGAGAGAGATGCTACTGGCCATTCAGAATATAAAGCTGAAAATCCATCAGCCGCAAATCCAGATGACAATACAGGGAGCAAGCCTAATCTACAGTATGTGCCGACTAATGATGTGGTATGGGGTATCAAAGCCAAAGCAAGCACAACAAAATGACCATCATGCAACAGAGTATTTACTAACTATTTTAAAAAGCCCAGTGAATCATAAAATTTACGAAAGTAACAGCTGCCGTGGTTTGTGGGCAAAGATTGCCGAATAAATGGTCAGTGCGGGATTTAATATGGGAGAGAAGATTCAAACAAGGAAAAAGTTTCAAACAAATATGGCTCCTTGTTGAAGGCTTACCGTGCGCACAAAAGTCACATTAAAGGAACTGGTAATGGGGTAAAAGACCCTCCACAATTTTTTGAAGATGTAGCTGCAGTTGAAGGTGACTTGCATTCTTTAGATCCACCTACTCAACTAGATTCGTTTGATTCGCCACCAACATCAGCCCTCTCTGATTTGAGATTAAAGAATAAATTCGAAGTTAACTGCATCTCTCCTGATCTTGAGGATTTTTCCATCCCTGAGGACTCTTCTGATGCACAGACGCCTAAGAAGCCTAAAACGAAGGTGATGATCCCGCCGAAGAAGAAAAACCATAGTTCGAAGAACGAGAATATTGATAATATTCTTTCTCTTCTTAGCAACATTGCTAGAAAGAGGCAAGGAAGGCATGATAGTGAGACAGATAGCTCTGATAGTGACTATCAAGGACGTCCTCATAAAAAGAAAAAATAATTTACGTATTTTTATTCTTTTCTCTTTAATTTTATTCGTCGTATGTAGACTTTATTAATTATATATTATTTGAATCGACTAACTCAGTCAACTAGGACTGTCTTGCAGCACTTGTAAAGCTTTACTAATAGTGCGTACAGACTATCCGCTTTCTGGAACGATGGGCAGAAATCCGGAAAAAGGAGCAACCGTCCAGACTTGGCGGTTTTTTCAAAAAATATCTGTACAAGTTTATCAGCCATCCTTATCCAATCTGTTTTTTCTGAGCCAAAACCTATAGAAAACAATTTATGAGCCTTAGTTAGACAATTTGCCTTTTTCTCTATTCAAAACCACATAAAATAAAAACTATTTTTATTTATCACTTATCGTGTCAAACCGTCTCCTTCTTCTGGCATTTTTTTTTTCCAGAGAAGTTGTTCACACTCCCAAATTACCTGCCCATTTTTCCATAAAGCAGATAGTCTGGACGCGCTACAAAATATCTGTTTTAATGAGTTTTTATAATGAAATACTAGAAAAGGCATAGTAATATAATGATAGTAGAAAGCTATGTTAAGCTTCTGATGCAAAGTGGTCCACAGGAAAATTGGATGAGTTTAATGTTCATTATGCATCTACCAAACCTGATGCAATCCTATTATATACTCCAAGAATACTGTAGGATAATGCGGGCTGGGACATGGCATAGAGTAGTTAAGTTTACTCAAGCAAAGTTAAAGGACATCTTATAGAATTTGGGCTAAATTTGTAGGCAATAAATAAATATGGCTACATTAAGGTTCAAAGACTCCCAAGCTCACAATATATATGTAAAATCATATCAGCTACTGCTGTATTTTAATATTAGGACCAGAAACTGGTCCTCATTAACAATAGATCACAAAAGTAAAAATTGACATGTAGAAGAGATCAGTGCGATTTGATTTTAGCCAGCAAAAATTAGTTTTTATTAATAAAAGCAGATTAAAATACCAGAATGGTAAAAATCAATATGAGCAGGTAAAAACGGAAACCCTGCTTCTAAGGTTAGTGAGCCTGGCTGGTTCATCTAAAGTTCAGGATCCTAACGTACTCTTTTTGAATGTGGACAGGGCTCCTGATCAATTATGCTCTATCAGAAATTATTACAAAATCATCTTGGAATTATATAATCATGCTGTATACAAAACCTTCCACTAACCTCTCTGGTTGTTGCATTAGATAAATGGGAGTGAATTAGCCTGTATAGCTCAGCCTCAGGGATATCTGCATCATCTAGCAGCAAAGAATATGCTAGAATATGCTCCACATCATTGTCCTCAGAATTTTCGTACTCTAAAAGTAGCTTTTTTCCCACTTTGATGGAAGCAATAATGTCAACTTCCATTTTGCCAACTTTCAGGCGTCTGACGCTTTTAAATTTTAAACCTGATCTTTCTTAATTTCTCTTTTCGATATCAGTTCTCTGGCATATCAGAGAACCGAGAATAGCGAAGAAAAACATCTTTTTTGTCAAACCAGTGAACAGAGAACAGAGAACCTATGACCAGAGATCAAAAACGTACCTACTGTAGGCAAAGTAGGTCATTATGGACCGTTATCGTCTGAGAAAGCCATAATGATGAAAGGCCTTTATACTATAAAAGCCTGCCTTTGGGTTTCTTCATTGCTGTCCAAACCCAGCTCCAGCAAGCATAGTGGGGGTCGTAGGGTCCCGGCTACAGCCTGCCTACAGGGCCCTGTCAACACGCGTCTTGACTGACAGTTTTGAGCCAGAATTCCGGCTGAATGATGTCATTAAAGACGAGGGCTAACAACATGTTGCCTTCATAATTTTTGTATTCGCGATGATGATACCTCGCTGTTTGAAGATGACGAGCAAGAAGATACAGTCAATCAAGAGTCTAAGATTATCACCGATAGCCACTCTGTGAGTGCTACTGGAACTCATTACTCTTGTAATTCTGCTGCTGGACAAGCTTAATGAAGCATATTCTTAAATATATTAGCCTAAAATGTTTGTCGATTCTGTACTAACTTTTCTTTTATCAATTGTTTTATCTTTACTTACATTCAATACAATTTCTAATTGGTATGCGCGTTAACTTTGTGTAGGTTAGTTGCTTCAAAACAGTGAGAAAACTTAAGACACAAAGAGTGAGTTACTAAACCTGAATTTCTACTATAAAGTTAATGAGGAATATTTGTCTGTTGTTTAATATAAAGCATAGGTACCATGCTATACGTTTATAAGGACACATACATATTTTTCAACCGAAAAAGAACA
>NW_028297564.1:0-13451 GCF_049724085.1 Artemia sp. Qi Xiang Cuo
GTAACAGTAACCAGGTAAACCACAATGAAACGCTACTGAAATATTCCAACTCTTGCATTTCAATCGAAAGAAATTCAAAATGAACTTTGAAAAATCAAGAGAATGTAACTGTGATTAGGTAAGCCACAACAAAACATTACTGAAATATTCCAACCCTTGCATTTCAATGAAAGAAATTCAAAATGAACTTTGAAAAATCAAGAGAATGTAACTCTGACAAAGAAAACCACGACAACACACTACTGAAATAATCCAACTCTTGCATTTCAATGAAAGTAATTCAAAATGAACTTTGAAAAAACAAGAGATTGTAACTGTGACAAGGTAAGCCACAACCAAACACTACTGAAATATTCCAACTCTTGCATTTCAACGAAAGAAATTCAAAATGAACTATGAAAAATCAAGAGAATGTAACTGTGACAAGGTAAACCACGATAAACCACTACTGAAATATTCCAACTCTTGCATTTCAATCTAAGAAATTCAAAATGAACTTTGAAAAATCAAAGAATGTAACTGTGACAAGGTAAACCACGACAAAACACTAGTGAAATATTTTACCCTTTTCAATTCAACGATTGAATTTCAAATGACCTTCGAAAAATAAAGAATTTGTAAATTTGACAAGTTAATCCATAACGAAACACTACTGAAATAATTTAATCCTTGCGTTCGAACGAACGAAATTCAAAATGAACTAAGAAAAAATCAAGAGAATGTAACTGTGACATGGTAAACCGCGAAAACTGAAATAATCCAACTCTTGCATTTCAATGAATGAAATTCAAAATGAACTTTGAAAAATCAAGAGAATGTAAGTGTGATAAGGTAAAACACAACAAAACACTACTGAAATAATCCAACTCTTGCTTTTCAACTACAGAAATTCAAAATGAACTTTGAAAAATCAAGAAATGTAACTTTAACAAGGTAAATCACGACAAAACACTACTGAAATAATCCAACTCTTGCATTTCAATGAAAGAAATTCAAAATGAACATTGAAAAATCAAAGAATGTAAGTGTGACAAGGTAAACCATGACAAAACACTACTGAAATATTCCAACTCTTGCATTTCAAAGAAAGAAATTCAATATGAACTTTGAAAAATCATGAAAATTTAAGAGTGATAAAGTATACCACGAAAAAAGACTAATTAAATAATCCACATCTTTCATTTCAACTAGAGAAAGTCAAATGATAAATTAAAAATCAAGAGAATTTCTATTGGAAGATGATACCCACGACTTCTGAAATAGTCCCCATAGATATTTTCACTAGATATTATCAAAATGAAAACTGAAAAATCAATTGAGATTATCTGTGACATTTACAGCCCTTGCAACGTAACTCTTCCAACTCTTGAATTTCAACGAAAGAAATTCAAAATGAACATTGATAAGTCAAGAGAATGTAACTGTGACATGGTAAACCATGACAAAACACTACTGAAATAATCCAACTCTTGCATTTAAATGAAAGAAATTCAAAATGAACTTTGAAAAATCAAAGAATGTAACTGTGACAAGGTAAACCACAACAAAACACTACTGAAATATTCAAACTCTTGCATTTCAATGAAAAAAATTCAAAATGAACTTTGAAAAATCAAGAGAATGTAATTGTGATAAGGTAAACCACGACATAACACTACTGAAATAATCCAACTCTTGCATTTCAACGAAAGAAATTCAAAATGAACTTTGAAAAATCAATAGAATGTAACTGTGACATGGTAAACTACGAAAACTGAAATAATCCAACTCTTGCATTTCACGAAAGAAATTCAAAATGAACTTTGAAAAATCAAGAGAATGTAAGTATGACAAGGTAAACTATGACAAAACACTACTGAAATATTCCAACTCTTGCATTTCAATGAAAGAAACTCAATATGAACTTTGAAAAACCAAGAGAGTGTATTTGTGACAAGGTAAACCATGACAAAACACTACTGAAATATTCCAACTCTTGCATTTCAATGAAAGAAATTCAAATGAACTTTGAAAAATCAAGAGAATGTAACTGTGACTAGGTAAGCCGCAACAAAACACTACTGAAATAATCCAACTCTTGAATTTCAACGAAAGAAAATCAAAATGAACTTTAAAAAATCGAGAGAATGTAACTGTGTTTAGGTAAACCACGACAAACACTAGTGAAATAATCCAACCCTTGCATTTCAATGAAAGAAATTCAAATGAACTTTGAAAAATCAAGAGAATGTAACTGTGACATGGTAAACCACGACATAACACTACTGAAATAATCCAACTCTTGCATTTCAATGAAAGAAATTCAAAATGAACTTTGAAAAATCCAGAGAATGTAACTGTGACAAGGTAAAGCACAACAAAACACTACTGAAATATTCCAACTCTTGCATTTCAATGAAAAAAATCAAAAATGAACTTTGAAAAATTAAGAAAATATAACTTTGACAGGGTAAATCAAGAAAAACCATTACTGAAAAATTCCAAACCTTGTATTTAAATTAATAAAACTGAAATGAATTTTGAAAAATCAAAGAATGTAACTGTGACAAGGTAAACCACGACAAAACACTATTTAAATAATACAACTTTTGCAATTCAATGAACGAAATTCAAAATGACAATTTAAATAACAATTGACTTCAGCAATTAAATGGTATACTATAACGAAATAATGGTAAAATATTCAAACTCTTGCTTTTCGAGGACAAAAATTCAAAATAAAATTTGAAACATCAAAAAAATGCAATCATGAAAATGAAAATCATGACAAAACACTGCTGAAATAATCCAGCTCTTGCATTTCAATGAAAGAAATTCAAAATGAACTTTGAAAAATCGAGAGAATGTAACTGTGACAAGGTAAACCGCGAAAACTTAAATAATCCGACTCGTGCATTTCAACGAAAGAAATTAAGAACGAACTTTTAAATATTGATATAATGTAACTTTGACTTATTAAATCACTACAAAACCATACTGAAATAATCCAACTCTTGCATTTCAATGAAAGAAATTCCAAAGAACTTTGAAAAAACGAGAGAATTTAACTTTGAGCAAGTAAACCACTACATAACACTACTGAAATATTCCAACTCTTGCATTTCAATGAATAAAATTCAAAATGAGCTTTGAAAAATCAAGAGAATGTAAGTATGACAAAGTAAACCACAACAAAACAAGACTGAAATAATCCAACTAACGTATTTCAACGAATAGTATCCAAAATGAACTGTGAAAAATTATTAAAATATGGTTGTTATTAGAGAAACCACGAGGAACCACTAGTGGAATATTCCAGATATTCTATTTCAACGATAGAACTTCGAAATGAACGTCGAAAAATCATGAGAATGTAAGTGTGGTAAGGTAAACCACCACAAACCACTACTGAAATATCCCAACTCATGCATTTAAGCGAATGAAATCCAAAACAAACTTTGAAAAAATCAAGATAATGTAACTGTGACAAAGTAAACCACGACAAAACACTTGTGAAATAATCCCACTCTTGCATTTCAATAAAGGACATCCAAAATGAACTTTGAAAAATCAAGAGAATGTAACTGTGACAAGGTAAGCCACAACAAAACACTAGTGAAATATTCCAACTGTCCTAGTCGATTACGTTATTCTATGTCCATAAATGAATTCCCGTCATGACCTTCTGATAGGGTTCTACTGACTATGTAATCAATTTCCCCGAAATCCATTTTCCTAGTCGATTACGTCATTCTATGTCCATATATGGACCCCCGTCATGACCTTCTGATAGGGTTCTACTGATTATGTAATCAATTTCTCAGAAATCCATTTTCCTAGTCAATTACGTCATTCTATGACCATAAATGAATTCCCGTCATGACCTTCTGATAGGGTTCTACCGATTATGTAATCAATTTCTCAGAAATCCATTTGTCCTAGTTGATTACGTCATTCTATGCCCATAAATGGATTCCTGTCACGAGCTCCTTATAGGGTTCTATCAATTATGTAATCAATTTCTCGGGAATTCTTTCCCTTCGATTACACAATCAATATATCTCTTCCCCACCTTCTCCTTAGAAACAACAAATTAATTCCCCTTTCTTGAATCAATAATTCCCCTTAGAAGCAACAAATTATTTCCCATTTCGTGATATATCAATCAATCTTGACATCACCTGTCAGACATTATTAAACTTTGCCTGGAAACAATTTGATTAATGATTGACAGTACCTGTCAACCATTATTAAACTTTGCCCGGAAACAATTTGATTAATGACTGACAGCACAGGTGTTCCAAATTCCCAATCGTTTTAATTAACCACGTGTTCTCCCTAATGACTCTATGCACATGGCCAAAACAACAACAACAAATACTCTTTCCTATTTCTGGACACCTTGACATTCGCTGAGAGCGTGCACTTGCCCAAAACAACAACAACAACAAATACTGTTTCCTATTTCTGGACACCTTGACATTCGCTGAGAGCGTGCACTTGGCCAAAACAACAACAACAACAAATACTGTTTCCTATTTCTGGACACCATGACATTTGCTGAGAGCGTGCACAAAACAACAACAACAACAAATGCTGTTTCCTATTTCTGGACACCATGACATTCGCTGAGAGCGTGCACAAAACAACAACAACAACATTGACCTTGACATTTGCCTCGGAAACAACAACAAATACTATTTCTGGATCATAACATTCGCTGAGAGCGTGCCAAAAACACACCTGGAGAAAGAGGCCATTGAGAAAGAGGTCATTGACCCTGTCCTCATTAAACTATGTAAAAAAAAGTTATAGGTGGCAGCAGGGGTGGGTGACACGAGTTTTAGGGTCACCTCTACTTATATGTATAAATCTTTGAAATGGGCTCCACCCGTCTCATGAGATTGAGGCCATCCTTATCTAAAATAGGATAAAGATTGTCAATTTTTTCCAATACACAAGCAAAAACCTTTGATTTTTCTTCCCGGGACGATAAAACCATAGTTTTTTTAGCATAAAAAAAGAAGATTTTCTCCATCCTAGTATGACGTAGAAGCTAACATCCCACCTCAAGACAAACCGTTGACGGGGTGAAGTGAAATTTAGCTGTCAACTGGAACATGTACAATGAACAGACCATGACCTCTAACAATTGTTAAGGATAAATCGTTAAGGATATACCTCGCCGTCTTTTGCTCTTACCTATAAAACACAATTGTATCAAAATTTAATAGTATTTAAATTGTGCCTAATAGTATTATAGCACATTAGTATATTGTTAATACAACGCAATGATATTAAAATTATAGCCTGTAAAAAAAGATTTTTTTGTGTAAAGTCTTTATCCGACAAGTTTGACTAAACAGTTGGAAACTTCAAGCTAATAGACAGACTAGAGCGACTTGACTTGACTAGACTACACAGATTAGACAGACTAGACTAGATAGACTATACAGACTCGAGCTTTACGAGGAAAAGCGTGTACGATAAATTTGTTTTCATTGTTCTTTGGCACATTGTGTGGCTTCTCTTGGTGCCTTCTTGTTGACGCCTCATATTTGCTGTAAATGTTTTAAAGTTTGCTATTTTTAAAAAAAAAAAATTCTCAAATATCTATTTTACGCTATACATTTTCTATTTAAATTGGCCTAGCCACTTCCAAGTCACCTTTTGCCAGATTATTAACATTTCGCACTGGAATATGAAGTATTTCATTTTTTAGACAAGGTGGCTTTGTCTCCTATTTCGGCTTATAAGTCGCTCCATGGAGGAAGGCCAAAAAAAAATATTGCAACAGTTATAAATAATCATTCGTTGGAATAAGAAAATTGTGTGGACACATTTGAACTATCAATCACGTAATTAGACCGAAAGAACGATACAAGCCACGTAAATTTGCGATCGGTGGAAATGAACAGCCTGGACCACCAAATGAGACTTGACATATTCGAGAAGCAAAGAAAAAAAGGGATAAAGATCCTTCAGACCGTTTCTGGGGTATAAATCCTCATATCAATGTTTCAGTTGCTGGGTCTTTTGTACAGGGATTATTAGCAAGCTAGTCGCACAACCTTGCTATGGCGCAGTTCGAACTCCGGGCCCAGAATTACCAAGCAGAGCATCAATCCACTGTGCTGCATGAAGGGTTGCAGCAAGGGGCATTGAAAAGATGTCTGAAGTAGTCAAAATTAAAGAAAAAAGAAATATGTGGTTATAAGATAAGTGACCGCAGGACTCACATTGAGTCACAAACGAATATGAAGAAAAAAGACATAAGCGTCTAGAAGATTTGCAACAGCATGCATTGAAACAAGTTGAAAACGAAAGTTTAATAAAAGGCTAGATATGTGTTGCAGCCATAATTGTGTTAAACTCGCTGATGTCATGAATAATTCTTCAGTTTGTGCCCAGTTTTGAGCACGGTTTTATTTTATTTTTCATCCATAAAAAGGCATGCATAGCAAGACAAATGAACAGTTCTTACAGTCTACTCCCCGCTTTATAAGTACTTCAGAGTCAGTATTTAATACTAATTGGCTAAATTACAATCTAAATGCTTAGACGTCCCCATTAGCGTGCTGAATTGGCGCTCAAATAAACCAGTTCTTGTTTCACTTTCATGTTCTCTCTAACAACAAACAAGTTCTTCCAGATTAAACCTCTCTTTTACTCCGAAATCAAATGAAAAAACATGTTGTTTCTACTAAAAGTAAGTAGCAACAGTAAGATTCAAAATGAACATAAATCATTCCGTATATGAAGGGGTTGCCCTCCTCCTCCTCAATACCTTGCTCTTTACGCTCAAGTTTAACTGTTTTTCCCATTTTTTTTTAAGACTCCTGAAACACAATGGTAGTTTAATTAGAACAGCAAGCTTTTTTCAAAATGATAAAATATTTACCATGGAGATTGCAAGGTGTTGAGGATGGGAGGAGGGGGGGGACCCTTTCACATACGGAATAATTTCTGTTCGTTTTGAATTTTTATGTTGCTCCTTACTTTCTGTCAAAAAAATTGTTGTTTTTATTTTTTAATTGGAACAAGGACTTACTGCGTCTTGAAACATACCTGAAAAAGTGAATATTCTACTTGAAATATGGCTTCTTAGGCGTGAAGTTTCTATTAATCTTTAATTTAAACAATTTATTTACTGTAATTCAGATAATGACAGTAGTAAGAGAGGTGCTGATTTCACCCCTACGCCTGAGGCATGAATATGCGTGTAGTTTAACCGGTACATTGGCTTACTGCTGGTCAGTCATCTACTACTATGAACGCTACTTGCCTTACCAGACGGGTTTCTGCAAAGTGTTATAGGAGTCCTTGAAAGAATACCAGTTAAAAAAAAAAAAATAAACACGTATCCATTGCATTTCTTATAGCAAAAAAAAATACAAATTCCAAAAAACACGGATTAATATTGTAAATAACCTATAAATTATACCTGTCTGATAAATTGTTCAGTATTGCATGTATTATTAGCGGTATCAATGGTCTTTCATTTGCGTAAAGATATCTCGATTAGCCAAAACTTTTATCATTCGCATAAAACTAACTCAATTTGCAAAAAAGGTATTCCATTTGCGTAACTCTGCTCTGAATGTTCTTAATGAGGATTTAAATAATATAGAATGACATTGTGACTTGACCTAGCTTTACCTCTCCGATGTGGTCTGTATAATACACAAGTAACGTTTGAAAGGTATTCTCAATTTAAAATAGGATCTAACGTTCCCTTCGTTCCCCCATTTCGGCGGGGCAGGGTAGGGTAGGAGTGGGGGAGGGGGAGTCAATTTTGGAGATTTCTGATAACAAGTACCATTCATTGCGATCCTAGCTCTATGTCGGCTAGTTTTATATAATTTAGATTGTATATTAATTTGTTTTAAATAAAAATCTTGAATCTGGAAAATGAAAAAGTAAGTATTTAAACAAAATGTACGATGCTGCTAATTAAAGAATAGTAGGCTACACTCAGAATTGTTTGCACGAGGGTTCAGTTAAAGAGGTCTCACTTGCACGAGGGTTCAGATGCATGGGGGTTCACTTGCTTGGGGTTCAGTTACACGGGGATTCAGTTACAATGGAACCCACACAAAAACAATGGGGCACACACAAAAGCCAAAAAATTAAAAAATAAGTATTTAAACAAACTGTAGGATGCTGCTAATTGAAGAATAGTAGACTACACTCAGAATTGTTTGCATGAGGGATCTGTTAAAGAGGTCTCACTGCCACGAGGGTTCAGATACATGGGGGTTCACTTGCTTGGGGTTCAGTTACACGGGGATTCAGTTACAATGGAACCCACACAAAAACAATGGGGCACACACAAAAGCCAAATTAGCCCAGTGGCCTATGAGAAATGATGGGTTGCATGGAGGGTTGAGTTCCACGAGGGTTCAGTTAAAGGGGGTACAGTTACACGGGGGTTTAGTTAAATTGGGTTGAGTTGCAGGAGGGTTCAGTAGTACGAGAGTTCAGTAGCACGGGGGTTCAGTTGTACAGGGTTTCGGTTATACAGGGGTTCAGTTACATGGAGGGTTCAGTTGCACGAGGGTTCAGTTAGGGGTTCAGTTGCATGGGGGCTCAGTTATATGCGGATTCAGTTACATGGGGATTAGTTAAATGCGGTTGAGTTGCATAGTCTCATTGGAAAAAATTGGAGGTCATACTTAAACAGTTCTGTTAAGAGCTATTTTTATAGAAATGGTTCATTTTTGAATTGAAGCTATGCTTTTCTGTCTGCAGATACACATTTGAATCAGAAAATGTGAAAATGTACACAATTCAAACAGAGAAGTGTGTATTGAAGATATTTTCTATAATTTTGTCTGAAAAATAGGAGTTCACGCTTAAAAAGTTCTATTAAGAGCTATTTTTATGGAAATGGTTCATGTCTTTAGCAAAGTTAGCCATAGCTAGTTGAAACTCTGCATAAATATCTTCATTTTTAGCCAGCTAGTTGAAACTCTGCCTAAATATCTTCATTTTTAGCATAATTGCGTAGGTAATAAAGGAACATTGAACATTTTTTCTGATTTTGTGTTTTTTTTACAGGAAAATAGAGGGTGCTTAGCAAAGTTAGCCATCGCTAGTTGAAACTCTAAATAAATATCTTCATTTTTAGCATAATTGCGTAGGTACTAAAGGAACATTGAACATTTTTTATGATTTTGTGTTTTTTAGCAAGAAAATATATTTTCTTTATCAAACTTATCCATATCTAGTTGAAACCCTGAATAAATATCTTCATTTTTAGCATAATTGCGAAGGTACTAAAGTAACATTTAACAATTTTTCTGATTTTGTGTGTTTTCACAAGAAAATAGCTTGTCCTAAGCAAACTTAGCCATAGCTAGTTGAAACTCTGCATAAATATCTTAAGCATAAATATCTTCTTTTTTAGCCTAATTGCGCAGCTACTAAAGGAATATTTGTGTTGTAACTATTGGTATCAAATTTTCGTTTTTTAGAGTTTCAATTACTATTGAGCCTTAGGTGCCTGAAATCATGAATTAGAATATTTAATTAGCTGTTTGGGTTTTCAGACATAGTTTTTTAGATGTTCATGGGTGTTAGGTTCCTGGAGGGTTTTATGACTCCTCCCTCCAATGAATTCAGATGGTTTTAGGACTCATCCCCCTAGCCATAACTCCATTCAACCTTGAGCGAAGATATAAAAGTTTGATGAAGTATTTTTCTACTTAACAACTACATTAATAACTTCCAAGATCTTAGGACTGTATGACACAGAATTTATCAGTTACCGAGAGTTCCATGACTCCTCCCCACAATGACTTCCAGGGGTCTTATGACTCCTCCCCACAATGAATTCAGATGGTTTTAGGACTCATCCCCCTAGCCATAACTCCGTCCAACCTTGAGCGAAGATATAAAAGTTTGATGAAGTATTTTTCTACTTAACAACTACATTAATAACTTCCAAGATGATAGGACTGTATGACACAGAATTTATCAGTTTGAAAAAATCATCCTGTGGTGTTATATTTGAATGTGCATTTTTGTTATTGTCTATGGAACTCGAAGAAATTGACTGTTATCATTGGATAGTGAACTATAACATGTTTGAGTATGATGAAAGCTTCTCGAGTACTACATTACGTCATATAAACAGACTGGGATTCTACGATAGAGTGATTACGCCACTTAATAATGCTGGTCGGGAACTGAGAAATGTTCAGGAGGAAGTCAGTGAAATTTGCAGCTTTTTCGGGGTTGAAGCGCTCTACGTAAAGGGCAATGTACCTACAGATAAAGTTTTAATTCAAAAGTGTGACCCTAGGATTCCACTTTTCAATCGAGAAGAGTTTAAGTGTCCTAAATTTGAAGGGGGTTATCTCCGTCCTGAAGACGAGGTTAGGTTCTTCGCACAGTGGATACCTAAGAACATACCTGATCGTGATAAATCCATAAGACATGGTAAAAACTATTCCATATCATGGGACCATCGTTTGTGGATGTATAAGAGTGAACTCTAAGTACTATTTTTATGTAAACATTTGTTGTTCTGTTTTTTTTTCTCAAAAAAATCTGTTAATACGTTTAAGCAATAAATATCTTTAAGCTTAACCCGTCTTTATTCTTTAGAATAGTTCTATTGTAAGCAAGTAACAAACTCTTTCCTGGAGTCAACTCTTGGATATACAATGCAGAAACTTCATTTAAGAAACTATGAAAAAATTGTAAGTAAGTAAGTAACAAATTCTTTCTTGAAGTCAACTCTTGGATACACAATACAGAAATTTCATTAAAGAAATTATGAAAAAATTGTAAATAAGTAGGAAATTCTTTCTTGAATTCACCTGCTGGATAAACAAAGACATTTCGTTCAAGAAATTATGACAAAATTCTAAGTAAGTAACAAACTCTTTATTGTTTACACGACTTACATACACGATGTAGAAATTTAATTCAAGAAATTATGAAAAAAGTTCTCAGTAAGTAACAATTTCTTTCTTGAAGTCAACTCTTCGATACACAATACGGAAATTTCATTCAAGAAATTATGAAAATATTTGTAAGTATGTAAAAAACTCTTATTGATTTCACCTCTTGGATATACAGTACAGATACTTCATTCAATAAATTATGAAAAAATCGCAAGTAAGTAACTTCTTTTCTCTTTATCACAAACAATTTTCACTTAGCTACATGATGTAGAAATTTAATTCAAGAAATTATTAACACATTCTCAGTAATTAACAATTTCTTTCTTTCTTGAAGTCAACTCTTGGATACACAATACGGAAATTTCATTCAAGAAATTATGAAAAAATTGTTACTAAGTAGCAAATACTTTCTTGAATTCAACTGTTGGATAAACAAAAAGACATTTCGTTTAAGAAATTATGACAAAATTCTAAGTAAGTAACAAACTCTTTATTGTTTTCACGAGTTAGATATACGATGCAGAAATTTAATTCAAGAAATTATGACAAAATTCTCAGTAAGTAACAATTTCTTTCTTGAAGTCAACTGTTGGATACACTACAAGAAAATTTCATTCAATAAATCATAAAAATATTTGTTATTAATTAAAAAGCTCTATTGACTCTAAATCCTTAATATAAAGTCCAGATTACTCATTCGAGAAGTTGGGAAAAAATCCAACCTAGAAGGCTTTTTTTTCTCTTTATCAAAAACGCATTTCAATAACCTACACAAAGTAGAAATTTAATTAAAAAAATTAGAAAAATATTTCTCAGTAAGTAAAAATTTCTTTCTTGAAGTAAACTCATGGATACACAATACGGAAATTTCATTAAAGAAATTATGAAAGAATTGTGAGTAAGTATCAAATTCTTTCTTGAATTCACCTTTTTGAAAAAAAAAAAGACATTTCGTTAAAAAAATTATTACAAAATTATAATTAAGTAACAAACTCTTTATTGTTTTCACGAGTTAGATATACGATGTAGAAATTTCATTCAAAAAATTATGACAAAATTCTCAGTCTAAGTATCAAGTTCTTTCTTGAATTCAACTGTATGATAAATAAACAAACCATTTCGTTCTAGAAATTATGATAAAATTCTAAGTAACTAACAAACTCTTTATTGTTTTCACGAGTTAGATATACGATGTAGAAGTTAATTTCAAGAAAATATGAAAAAATTCTCAGTAAGTAACCATTTCTTTCTTGAAGTCAACTCTTGAATACGCAGTACGGAAATTACATTCAAAAAATTATGAAAATATTTGTAAGTAAGTGCCAAACTCTTTATTGATTACACCTCTTGGATATACAGTACAGATACTTCATTCAAGAAATTATGAAAAAATCACAAGCAAATAACTTTTTTTTGTCTTTATCATAAACAATTTTCACTTACCTACACGATGTAGAAATTTATTTCAAGAAATTATGAAAACGGAAATTTAATTCAAGAAATTATAAAAATATTTGTAAGTAAGTAACAAGCTCTTTATTGATTTCACCTCTTGAATATACAGTACAGATACTTCATTCAAGAAACGTGATTAAACACGTTGTGAAACTACTTGCTATTTGCATGCCTTTCCTTGGCGCCTTTCCAAACGAGCGGGGATTCCCCACTGGTTCCTACACATTGCAAAAAGTGAGCAGTACGAAAACTCCACGTTTTCAACCAGACTGTTTTTTTAGACAACACCCATTTTTAGGGAACAATCAGAGACAGCGGAGGTTGCTCAATATACAATAACTTGATTGGTGATTGGATTCACACCACGACGCCGCATACATAGTGAGAGACACATGCAAAGTCGACATAGCTTTATTTCATTTTTTTTAAGGTTAATTTAGACTAGGTTGCGTGCGCGCACGTGACCTCGTCTAAATTAACCTTGAAAAAATGAAATAAAGCTATGTCGACTTTGCATGTCTCTCTCACTATGTATGCGCCGTCGCGGTGTGTAACCAATCACCAATCAAGTTATTGTATATTGAGCAACCTCCGCTGTCTCTGATTGGTCCCTAAAAATGGGTGTTGTCTAAAAACCAGTCTGGCTGAAAACGTGGAGTTTTCGGACTGCTCACTTTTTGCAATGTGTAGGAACCAGTGGGGAATCCCCTCTCGTTTGGAGAGGTGCCAAGGAAAGGCATGCAAATAGCATGTAGTTTCAAAACGTGTTTAATCACGTTTCTTGAATGAAGTATCTGTACTGTATATTCAAGAGGTGAAATCAATAAAGAGCTTGCTACTTACTTACAAATATTTTAATAATTTCTTGAATGAAATTTCCGTTTTCATAATTTCTTGAATTAAATTTCTACATCGTGTAGCTAAGGGAAAATTGTTTGTGATAAAGAGAAAAAAAGTTACTTACTTGCGTCTTTTTCATAATTTCTTGAGTGAAGTATCTGTACTGTGTATCCAAGAGTTGAAATCAATAAAGAGTTTGCTACTACAAATATTTTCATAATTTCTTGAATGAAATTTCTGTATTGCGTATCCAAGAGTTGACTT
>NW_028297565.1:0-13443 GCF_049724085.1 Artemia sp. Qi Xiang Cuo
CAATCAAGTTCTCGGGAATTCACTTCCCTCTCGAGTCCTAGATCAATAACATTGTCCCCGTTAGAATTCAATGCGCATGTGCAACCTTCGTTCCGGAGTTATTACACATAGAAACATCAAATAAATCGACCTTGGAAAAAGAGGTCATTGACCGATTACGCAATCATTCTCCCTAATGACTCTATGCCCATATTAGGAGTTCGTTCAGTATTAAAAATGCTGACATGACCACGTGGTCATGTTCGGAGTTATTATGGCCATTCTACTTGTATATATATATATATATTTATATATATATATATATATATATATATATATATATATATATATATATATATATATATATATATATATATATATATATATATATATATATATATATATATATATATATATATATATATATATATATATATATATATATATATATATATATATATATATATATATATATATATAAATAATAATAATAGTAAATAAATAAATAACTGAATTAAAAATGATAATACATAAATAAAATATAAAAGAAAAATAATAATAACCAATCCAGTCTCCATCACTAACTATACTAAACTCCCTCTCCCCTCCCCCACCCGGCCAACCTAACCTTAGCTCCTACCCACCCTTACCTCTTTCGAATTTGACTTCAGTTCGTAACTTCAGCATTGTATTGTAACTTCAGTTCGTTTTTGGTTTCATTTATTTTTCGATGCTGATTTGTGGTAGTTTCACGCTTGGTAGATTATTTGTTTTATTTTTGTTTTTTTTTGGTTTAATGGAGTTCTTAACTTTTATTTGAAAAACTTATTTTGTGGATAAAGTTTTTTAATTAATTTCCGTTCGTTTTATATTGACATAGTATTTTCAGGGAAAAAGAAAATAATAGTTTAAATATTTTCGTTTTTTTTTTACTTTATAGTTTGGCCTGCTATTTGTAAGCTGGAGAAAATTTTTCAGTAATTTTTAACAACATACACACTTTTAAAAATCTGGACACAAATAGTAGTGTTTAATTTAGTTTCATACCTCCTCTAGTTGACCTGAAATAGAAAACTTGATACGATTCGCAAAAAATCTGTTTACTCTCTTTGATAGCTTGGATTTGCGGTATTTTGATTTGGCTAAATTTTAAGAGCAGGGGTAGCCCCGAAAGTTTGAACATAATAAACTCAGTTGTTCTTGGGATACTGCTGAGATGCTTTATTGGGAACACAGTGCATTTCCGGTTTAAGACAGCATTTAGTTTTTAAACATAATGAGCAAATGGGAGGGTGAGCGTGGGAGGGGGACTAATTGCCCTCCAATCACTTCCAACTATTAAAAAGGGCACTAGCCCTTTATATTTTCAATCGAATGAGCCATTTTCGAAGTTTCTACGACACATTCTTCGATACAAAGTACCCTGGTCTAAAAAAAAAATAATAATAATAATACATTGTACCCATATCGCTCTTTAATATAAATATGTCAAGCCTTCCAATCACTATCAACTATTTTAAAGGGCACTAGCCCTTTAAATTTCCAATCGAATGAGCACTTTTTGAAATTTCTATGGCAACACTTTCTACAAACACTTTATATGCCTCCAGGGCATAAATTACAATCCTTGCCCTAAGAGCTGCAAGGGGGTTGTCATCCTCAAAGACTTAAGTTCCATAATTTTCAACTACGTTGAACAAAATGGCATTCCTGAAATTTTGACTGGATGTGTTTGGGGAAATGGTGGGCTTGAGAGGGGGGTTAGTTGCTCTCCAATCACTTTCAACTATTAAAAAGGCAAAAGCCCTTTCAATTTCCAATCAAATGAGCCCTTTTGAAGTTTCCACGACAACGCTTTCTATAAAAACCCTATATGCCCCCAGGACATAACTTACAACCCTTGCCCTGAGGTCTGGGGGAGGGGGGTTGTTGTCATCTTCAAAACCCTAATTTCCAGAACTATCAAGTATGTTGAACAAAATTGTTATCTCAAAATTTTGATTGGATGTGTTTGGGGAAATGGTAAGCGCGAGATGAGGGTTAGTTGCCCTCCAATCACTTTCTACTATTAAAAAGGGCACTAGCCCTTTCACTTTCCAATCGAATGAGCCCATTTTAAAGTTTCTGAGACAACGTTTTCTATAAAAACCTTATATGCCCCAGAGCATAATTTAAAACCCTTGCCCTTAGGGCTGTGAGGGGTTGTTATCCTCAAAGACCTAATTTCCAAAACGTTCAACTACGTTGAATAAAATGTCTCTCTCAAAATTGTGATTGGAAGTGTTAGGGGATCTGGTGGGCGTGAGAGGGGGTTAGTTACCCTCCAATCAAGTTCGACTATTAAACAGAGCACTAGCCGTTTCAAATTCCAGCTGAATGGGCCCTTTTTGATGTTTCTACGACAACACTTACTATAAAAACCTTAAATTCCTCCAGGGCATAAATTAAAACCCTTGCCCTGAGGACTTTGGGGGGGGGTGTCATCCTTAAAAACATAACTTCCGGACTTTTAAACTATGTCGAACAAAATAGCTATCTCAAAATTTGGATTGGATGTATTTGGGGAAATGGTGGGTGTGAGAGGGGTGCTAGATATCCACCAATCACTTTCAACTATTATAAAGGGCACAAGACCTTCTAATTTCCAATAGAATGAGCCCTTTTTGAAGTTTCTACGACATCGCTAACTATAAAAAACCGTATATGCCCTCAGGGCATAACTTACAACCCTTGCCCTGAGGGCTCTGGGGGGGGGGGGGGTTATCCTCCCCAAAGACCTAATTTCTAAGACTTTTAACTACGTTGAACAAAATAACTATCTAACAGTTTTGATTGGACGTGCTTGAAGGAAAAGGTCAGCGTGAGAGGGGGGTTAGTTGTCCTCCAATCACATTCGACAATTAAAATGGACACTAGCCCTTTGAATTTTCAATAGAATGAGCCCTTTATCAAGTATCTGCGACAAAGCTTTCAATAAAAACCTTATATGCCCACAGGGCATCACTTACAACCCTTACCCTGAGGGCTGTGGAGGGAGTTTCATCCTCAAAGAAATAATTTCCGGATCTTTGAACTACTTTGAACAAAATGGCTATCTCAAAAATTTTACTGGATATATTTGGGGAAAAGGTGGGCGTGAGAGGGGGATTAGTTACCTACCAATCACTTTCGACTATTAAAAAGTGCACTAGCCATTTCAATTTCCAATCAAATGAGCCCTTTTTGAAGTTTCTATGACAACGCTTTCTATAAAAAATGATATGCTACCAGGGCATAACTTACAACCCTTTTCCTGAGGGCTGTTCGGGGGGGAGGGTGGTTGTTACCCTCAAAGACCTAAATTTCCAGAACTTTCAACTACGTTGAACAAAATAGCTATCTCAAAATTTTGATTGTATGCGTTAGGGGAGAAGGTGGGCTTAAGAGGTGGATTAGTTATCCTCCAACCACTTTTGACTATTAAAAAGGGCCCTTTGAAATTCAGATTGAATGAGCCCATTTTGAAGTTTCTACAACAGTAGTAATCAATGTTATACTTTGCGGCCTTTATGTTCCATCCTGTAAGGGATTATACTTTGCGTACCGCCATAGCAATTTCTACATTATTCTATAGACACACTATAATGGGTGCTATGAAACTAAGGTTGAGGTTTTTTAAACTTGGCAACGTATAATGTAGTCAAACATGTTTTGAGAGTTTGATCGTAATAATATAATTTAAAAAAAAAACAGTGTGATAAAAAGACTTTTCAAAGAGAGTGAGTAACAAGTTTCTGGGTCAACTCTAGTTTGAGAGTCGATAAAGTGAAATTATGTCACTATTCTAGTTTTTCTACACCAGTATTGCCTATAACTTAATATATTCAAATATTTTTTGATAACTTGATAGGTGATTCGAATAATAGGAATTCAAATATTTTTCCGATGAAATAGAAGCTAACTCAATTTGCGAAAAGGTATTCCATTTGCACAACTCTGATCTGATTGAATTTTCGCCCGACAATGAGATGTAATCACTGCTAAGCCTTTTGTTATTGCGAGAGGATTACCCAATTTAATTCTTAGTGTTAACTGACAGAGTTCCAAATACGAACATTTTGAAAAGCAGACAAAAAATTGGACACTATAATCAGAATTATTTGATTAACATTTAAAAAGGGGTAATGAGATATGTGATCTTTATAACACACAAGTGATGTTTGATAAGTATTGTCAATTTAAAATAGGATCTAACGTTCCCCTTCGTTCCCCCCATTTCTGAGGGCAGGGAGGGGAGGGGTCAATTTTGGAGGGAAAACATCTGCATCAAGGGGAAGGCTCAGAGGCCCTTTGTTCCCACATTTCCAAGGGCAGGGGGGGATTATTGTATTATTGAATACAGTAATTCAAGCATAATAGAATTTATGCTCCTAGTGGAAGCTCGTAAAACCCTTCCCCCTCCTCGTGCTAGGGTTATTGCCTGGCTGTGTCAATGGATATTACCTCTAAATACAGAGAATTAAGGTGATAGTATTCCAACACAATAATTCAAGGCTAAAAGAACTGATGCTTCTAGTAGAAACTCGTAAGACCCGTCCCCCTCCCCGCGCGAGGACTAATGCCTAGCTGTGACAATGGATATTGACTCTAAATACCGAGAATTAAGGTAATAGTATTCCGATACAATAAGTCAATTATAATAGAATTTATGATCCTAGTGTAAGCTCTTAAAACCTTCCCCCTCCCCGCGCTAGGATTATTGCCTAGCTGTGACAATGGATATTACCTCTAAATACAGAGAATTAAGGTGATATTATTCCTATACAATAAGTCAAGTATAATAGAATTTATTCTCCTGGTGTATACTCGTAAAACCCTTCCCCCTCCCCGCGCTAGGACTATTGCCTAGCTGTGACAATGGATATTACCTCTAAATACAGAGAATTAAGGTGATAGTATTCCGATACATTAAGTCAAGTATAATAGAATTTATGCTCCTAGTGGAAACTCGTAAAACCCTTCCCCCTCCCTATGCTAGGATTATTGCCTAGCTGTGACAATTGATATTACCTCTAAATACAGAGAATTAAGGTGATAGTATTCCGATACAATAAGTCAAGTATAATAGAATTCAAGCTCCGAGTGCAATCTCGTAGAACCCTTCCCCCTCCCCGCACTATGATTATTGACTAGCTTTGACAATGGATTTTTCATACATAGACATCGAATTAAGGTGATTGTATTCCTATCAAATAGGTCAAGTATACTTGAATTGATGCTCCTCCTGGAAGCTCGTAAGACCGTTCCCCATCCCCGTGCGCGGATTATTACCTAGCTGTGACACTGGATATTACCTCTAAATACAGAGAATTAAGGTGATAGTATTCCGATAAAATAAGTCAATTATACTAGACTTTATGCTCCTAGTGGAACCTCTTTGAACCCTTCCGCCTCCCCCCGCTGGGAGTATGGCATCTCAGTGATACTGGATAGTTCCTCTGCATTCATATTCGTAATGGGAAAGTAGTACGATAGAATGTTTCAAATATAATAGTCTTGATGCTCCTGGTGAACGCTCTAAAAATCCTTCCCTCTCCCCGCGTTAGGATTATTGCATGGCTGTGACAATGGAAATTATCTCTAAATACAGAGAATAAAGGTGATTATTTTGTGGTTTTACGTGCCTGAAATCATGAATTTGAATAGTTAATTAGCTGTTTGGGTTTTCAGACCTAGTTTTTGTTTTAGATTTTCGTGGGCGTTAGGTTCCTGGGATTTATTATTTGAGAAGTTAACTTTAGTATTTCATATTTGACGTGCCTGAAATCATGGATTAGAATATTTAATTGACTGTTTGGGGATTTTCTGACCTAGGTTTTTTAGGTTTTCGTTTGTGTTTGACTCCTGGGGTTTATTATTTGAGAAGTTAACTTTAGTATTGTGTGGTTTTACGCGCCTGAAATCATGAATTAGAATATTTAATTAGCTGTTTAGTGGTTTTCAGACCTAGGTTTTTTAGATTTTCGTGGATGTTTGACTCCTGGAGTTTATTATTTGAGAAGTTAACTTTAGTATTTTGTGTTTTTACGTGCCTGAAATCATGAATTAGGATAGTTATTTAAATGTTTTGGGTTTTCAGACATAGGTTTTTTAAATTTCGTGATTTGACGTGCCTGAAATCATGAATTAGAATAGTTAATTAGCTGTTTGGGTTTTCAGACCTAGTTTCTTAGATTTTCGTGAGTGTTAGGTTCCTGGGATTTATTATTTGAGAAGTTAACTTTAGTATTTCATACTTTGACTTGCCTGAAATCGTGAATTAGAATATTTAATTGGCTGTTTGGGGATTTTCAGACCTAGGTTTTTTAGATTTCTGTGTGTGTTTGAATCCTGGAGTTTATTATTTGAGAAGTTAACTTTAGTATTTTGTGGTTTTACGTGTCTAAAATCATGAATTAGAATAGTTAATTAGCTGTTTGGGTTTTCAGACCTAGTTTTTTTAGATTTTCGTGGGCGTTAGGTTCCTGGGATTCATTATTTGAGAAGTTAAATTCAGTATTTCGTATTTGACGTGCCTGAAATCATGAATTAGAATATTTAATTGGCTGTTTGGGGATTTTCAGACCTAGTTTTTTTAGGTTTTCGTGTGTGTTTGACTCCTGGGGTTTATTATTTGAGAAGTTAACTTCAATATTTTGTGGTTTTACGTGCCTGAAATCATGAATTAGAATATTTAATTAGCTGTTTGGGTTTTCAGACATAGTTTTTTAGATTTTCATGGGTGATAGGTTCCTGGGATTTATTATTTGAGATTCTTATATTTTTTCCGTTTAATTATTTTCGGTGTAAGCCAATATAATGCTAGGGGAGTAAAAACAGTAGTTATTTAGTACTCGGTAAACAGGTGACTTGATATGCTTCATTATAAGTAGGTTATTGCTAATGATACCTCCTCGACAGATATTTTTATGGCTCTAACAATTGTACTCTATGCTTGCCCAGAGACACAATGTGGCTTTCCCGTTATTGCTCTATAGCCAGTTATCGACACTACCTAGTTTATTGCATGTATTAAATCAGTATTTTTTACACAGTGGAACGATAAACACGTAACTAATATCTCTAAAAAAGTGAAGTTGAAGCATTTTAAGAAAGTGTGTTCACATGATAGTGTTATTGTAGCATTAAATGCCGAAAAGGATAAGTATTTAAGCTATGAAACAAGTACAAGTGGTAGCAATATCGGAAACGTATACGTGTTTTGTCATGACAGTAAGGAATTAAATTTCTTTGGAGAACCAAAAAAATTCAACTCTTATGATGGTGGATATGCGATATTGAGATCTCCGGAGATGATTGCACTCAAAGAGAATGCCAACATAAAAATAGTAGTTGATAAAGAGGTGATCTTCTTGCTAGTGCGTGTGGAAGCATGTTACCCAGTGTTAAACCAAATCGTCAGCTTTCGGGAAATAGCATTCAAATGAAAGCAAAGATGAAAAGAAAGGTCTAGTCTTCTACTAATATCATAAACCATATCATGTCTACATGCCGGAACTGTTACCTGTGTAAACATAGTGTGATAATAGACAGTGAAATTGCTAGAAAAATAAAAAGGGCATTGGCGGAAAATATCACTAAGGAATATAAAGATGAATCGATGAAAAATAAAGTACCAGCAAACGTTACTGCCATTGATCAAACAGTCAATGAATCAAATAATACCAAAGACGAAAAGCATATTGACCCTGTCGATGACACACCTTTAAAATTTGTGTATGAGTCAAAATGGAATAATGATTATTCTACTGATTACGAAGTAAGAGAAGACAATAGCTATAGTATCAAGAGAGAACATGGTGAACCATTTTATGGAACAGATTCAAAATGTCCAAAATTGTTCATTGATATTAATAATGTATAATAATATATATTTTTTGTATTAATATTCTACATAACATTTTTTCATTAAAAATATATTATGCCTTACATTGTTATGCATTCATTATTTTTAGAGTAAGCTAGCATATCGAACGTTTAGAATGTCTATTAAAACATCGGAGATGCAAGAAAAGGAATTTACATACATCATATATCGGATAGATAGGTTAACATAGAGAAAATCTAAGTATAAGAATGAATAAATTCTCTATCAAAATCTATTGACAGATACTTGGGATAACATTGACAAAATCAAAGTAACGTAAGTAGCAAACTCTTTCTTGGATTCTACGATGGAGTGAGTAAACTGATCACGCAGACGGATAATAAGCAGATAATTGTCCAGAAGTATTACGGTGAAATTTGCATCCTTGTTGGGATTGTAATGACCTACGTATCGGGCAATGCGTAAACAGATAAATTTTTGATTAAAAAAAGGAACTTTAATAGTTGAATTTTCAGTATAGAGGAGATTAAGGGTCCTAAATTTGAGGGGGGGCTATCATCGTTCTGAAGACGAGGTTGGTTTCTTCACACGGTAGATACATTGGGAAACAACCGAGTGGTATAAATCCCTCATAACGTTTAAAAGCTTTCCTACATAATGAGACCATCATATGGGGTTTTTTAAGCATTAGAACTAAATAATATTTTTTATGTAAAAATTTGTTGTTGTTTTTTTTTTTTTTTTTTTATCAAAAAAAATCTTTTAAAAAGTTTAATAAAAAAATATATTTAATAATAAACCGTATTTATTATTTAGAATAGTTATATTTTTTTCATTAAATTTTGAAGAAATTGTAAGTAACAATCGCTTTCTTGAATTCGCTTCCTGGACATAATACAGATATTTAATTCGAGAAATCATGATAAAATCGCAAGTAAGTAATAAACTCTTTATTGTTTTGATATTTAATTCGAGAAATCTCATGAGTTGAATTTAAGAAAGAGTTTGCTACTTACGATACTTTGATTTTGTCAATGTTATCCCAAGTATCTGTCAATAGATGTTGATAGAGAATTTATTCATTCTTATACTTAGATTTTCTCTATGTTAACCTATCTATCCGATATATGATGTATGTAAATTCCTTTTCTTACATCTCCGATGTTGTAATAGACATTCTAGACGTTCGATATGCTAGCTTACTCTAAAAATAATGAATGCATAACAATGTAAGGCATAATATATTTTTAATGAAATAATGTAATGTAGAATATTAATACAAAAAATATATATTATTATACATTATTAATATCAATGAACAACTTTGGACATTTTGAATCTGTTCCATAAAATGGTTCACCATGTTCTCTCTTGATACTATAGCTATTGTCTTCTCTTACTTCGTAATCAGTAGAATAATCATTATTCCATTTTGACTCATACACAAATTTTATAGGTGTGTCATCGACAGGGTCAATATGCCTTTCGTCTTTGGTATTATTTGATTCATTGACTGTTTGATCAATGGCAGTAACGTTTGCTGGTACTTTATTTTTCATCGATTCATCTTTATATTCCTTAGTGATATTTTCCGCCAATGCCCTTTTTATTTTTCTAGCAATTTCACTGTCTATTTTCACACTATTTTTACACAGGTAACAGTTGCGGCATGTAGACATGATATGGTTTATGATATTAGTAGAAGAGTAGGCCTTTCTTTTCGTCTTTGCTTTCATTTGAATGCTAATACCCGAAAGCTGGCGATATGGTTTAACACTGGGTAACATGCTACCAAAAGCACTAGCAAGAAGATACCCCTCTTTATCAACTAATATTTTTATGTTGGCATTCTCTTGGAGCGCAATCATCTCCGGAGATCTCAATCTCGCATATCCACCATCATAAGAGTTGAATTTTTTTGGTACTCCAAAGAAATTCAATTCCTTACTGTCATGACAATGCACGCATACGTTTCCGATAGTGCTACCACTTGTACTTATTTCATAGTTTAAATACTTCTCCTTCTCAGCATTCAATGCTACAATAACACTATCATGTGAACACACTTTCTTAAAATGCTTCATCTTCACTTTTTTAGAGATATTAGTTACGTGTTTATCGTTCCACTGTGTAAAAAATACTGATTTAATACATGCAATAAACTAGGTAGTGTCGATAACTGGCCATTGAGCAATAACGAGAAAGCCACATTGTATCTCTGAGCAAGCATAGAGCACAATTGTTAGAGCCATAAAAATATCTGTCGAGGAGGTATCATTAGCAATAACCTACTTATAATGAAGCATATCAAGTCACCTGTTTACCGAGTACTAAATAACTACTGTTTTTACTCCCCCTAGCATTATATTGGCTTACACCGAAAATAATTAAACGGAAAAAATATAAGAATCTCAAATAATAAATCCCAGGAACCTATCACCCATGAAAATCTAAAAAACTATGTCTGAAAACCCAAACAGCTCATTAACCATTCTAATTCGTTATTTCAGACACGTAAAAACACAAAAAGCTTAAGTTACATTCTCAAAAAAGAAAACCCTTGAGCCAACTACACGCAAAAATCTTAAAAACCTAGGACTGAAAATCACACAGCAGACTAAAAAAAATTCTAATTCATGATTTTAGACACGTCAAATACGAAATACTAAAGTTAACTTCTCAAATAATAAATCCCAGGAAACTAACGCCCACGAAAATCTAAAAAAACTAGGTCTGAAAACCCAAACAGCTAATTAACTATTCTAATTTATGATTTCAGACACGTAAAACCACAAAATACTAAAGTTAACTTCTCAAATAATAAACCCCAGGAGTCAAACACACACGAAAACCTAAAAAACCTAGGTCTGAAAATCCCCAAACAGCCAATTAAATATTCTAATTCATGATTTCAGGCAAGTCAAAGTATGAATTACTAAAGTTAACGTCTCAAATAATAAATCCCAGGAGCCTAACACCCACGAAAATCTAAAAAACTAGGTCTGAAAACCCAAACAGATAATTAACTATTCTAATTTATGATTTCAGGCACGTCAAATCACGAAATCTAAAAAACCTAGGTCTGAAAACCCTAAACAGGTACCACTAGGAGCATAAATTCTATTATACTTGACTTATTGTATGGGAATACTATCACCTTAATTCTCTGTATTTAGAGGTAATATCCATTGGCACAGCTAGGCAATAATCCTAGCGTGGGGAGGGGGAAGATTTTGCGAGTATTCAATAGGAGAATCAATTCTAGTAAACTTGAGTTATTGTATCGGAATACCATAACCTTAAGTCTCTATATTTAGAGGTACTATCCATTGTCACAGCTAGTCAATAATCCTAGCGCGGGGAGGGGGAAGGGTTTTACGAGCTTCCCCTAGGAACATCAATTCTAGTATACTTGACTTATTTTATTTGAATACTTTCAACTGAATTCTCTGTATTTAGAGAAAATATCCATTTACACAGCAAGCCAATAATCCTCGAACTGAGAAGGGGAAGGTTTTATAAGATTATTCTAGGAGCACAAGTTCTATTATGCTTTACTTATTGTATCCCCCAGAAAATGCCCCTCCCCCTGCCATGGAAATAAGGCTTTCCAAATTTGAGAATTTATTCCTTTCAGTCACGAAAGTTATTGGAAAGGGTGAGGATTATGCAACTACTGTTTTAATGGCTTTTGAGACACCGAGATGATACAGTATTTTCCTCAGTATTTTTACTCCTCTTGCCTTCTTGAATGTCTTGAATCTTGAATGTCTGAGGACAAAATGACACTGTTTATGCATTCAAATACTATGTCAACAAAAATCAATGAGAAGCCAAGATTACCAAATGCATTCTTATTTCATTTGAATATATTCTTATGTCATTTTACGTTCTTGTTTAGGAGTTTGAAATTTTACAAAGCAGTTTCTTGCTTCCTCCAGGCATAACGGGATTTTGAATTTGGTGCAGGTGAAACGGGTTTTATGACACATGGGGCATTTTGCACCTGTTTTGAAGTTTATTATTTTCAGGCCAATAGGCATAAGAGTTGCCTTCTATGGTAGAGCATAGTCTTCGGAATTTCGCATTCCTCTTTTGGGACGACCCAGCAACAAAGGGGGTATTGATTTCCTCTTCCTTGTTGTTGGTCAAAGGGACCTAGCGTGGCCTCCCTCGTCTCATAGGCGTCACCTCTTTGCTTATAATCATAGACTCGGTCACCTCTAGACGGAAAGTCAGGCAATCCAAAGAGTTCTTGGAGATTTCGCCCTTTTGAAGTTCGGTGTATTCAAGCCAGCTATTCACTACAGCCAAGTCATTATGTGGAACACAAACTTTAGTGTCCACTTACTGGACCGAATGAAGACTCGATAATACGAATATTTTCGAGTTTATCCCCTTCGCCCATAGACTGGTTGTACGCTGCAATAGCTTCCGGCTGCCATACCAATACTTCAACCTTGTTGTGTTTGTACCATTTCTTCACTTCTCCACTTCCTATCATATTTAAGGCAATAATGACTGATTTGGTGTCCATCCACTTCAACAGACTCAAGTTGCTACTTACTAATTCATGGCAAGATCCTCTGCCTCTTTTCTTGAGGGTTGTATCAGAGTCGAGCTTTGCACCATGTACCCTGTTTGCTCTTATGGTAACTGTACCGAAAATTTCTTCTTTTCCAGTTCTTGTAGAAGAGGTATTCTTGTAAAGAAATTATCAAAAAAGTTATATATAAGGAAAGAAGTGTACGTGACTTGCCTAGTCTAGAACCATATCTGGGCTTAATTCAAACTTTTTCTGTTTGTCAGTTAGGATAATCTTCTTCCCCTGACAAACATCGAAGGTCAGGATTGCGCCGTTACTTTTGCAGAGCATGAAGATCTTATACCCCATGAGATTGGTGTGCCACGTAGTTACTGCTTTATGCCTAAGGCTTCAGTGTATGGAACTATTTGATCATCAACTGAAATGTATTCACAAGGTATGATAATCTCAGTTTTTTGCACGAATTTGTCAATGACAGGTCCCACCTTTCACAATAGATCCAGATTATGAGGTCCTTGGCCTTTTTGTCGACCAATTGAAAGAAGTTCTGAAGTCATCAAAATCTGTTGAAATTTCCGGCGTGAGCTATAAGCGGCATGCGAGTTTGGCTGCTCCAGTGAAGGCCACATCTGGGATCCGGGTTGCAGTGGTAGCTAGCAACCTAGTAAGAGACGATCATGTCCAATGTTAAGAAATATAAAAACCCATAACTCCTAGAACAGAGTCAGATCAAAACAAAAAGTACATCATTAGAACCACCTTGTCCAAACCCCTATACAGGAAACTTTCTGTCCCTTGGCTTGAACAATAAGGGAAATATATTGCCTTGAAAATTAAGAAAAGTGGCAGCTACTACAGCATTCTGCCTAAACGGCATCTTTTTTTCTTTTTTCTCTTCCACAGAATGTTCTTCCACAGATAGCTTGGCACTGGAGCAACGTAGAGTTGTTCAATAGGTCATTTTAAAGGAAATTATTTGGGTTAAAAATGTACCATTGAAGAATTGTTTGTGGTAATAGAAACGATTTGCTCGTGGCGATAGAGATTTCTC
>NW_028297566.1:0-13429 GCF_049724085.1 Artemia sp. Qi Xiang Cuo
AATATTTTAAATTTTGTCATCTCTTTGAGAAAAATCTGAATTGAAGTGAAAAATTTTATATTATTTTAGGAAAATAGAATTGATCAATAACTTATTTCATTTTCATTGAGAAAATTCAGAATCGAAGTTGAACTTGTCTTTTCCGGTACAATATTTGGAACAGAACTTTAAATTTCTTCATCTCTTTGAGAAAGGTCGGAATTGAATTTAAGAAAATTTAGAATTAAAATGAAACTTTTTATCTTCATGGAAAATAATCAAAATCATAGTATAACTTTTCCTATCTTCTATGGAAAAAT
The DNA here is from genome assembly GCF_049724085.1 of Artemia sp. Qi Xiang Cuo. NCBI lineage: Eukaryota > Metazoa > Arthropoda > Branchiopoda > Anostraca > Artemiidae > Artemia > Artemia sp. Qi Xiang Cuo. The sequence continues at coordinate 300 of NW_028297566.1, forward strand.
TTAGAACTGAACTTTAAATTTTTTATGTCTTGGTGAACTTAAACTGATGTGGAAGCTTTTTATTTTCTCTGGAGAAATTAGAATTGAATTATGTTCTTTGTTAAAATTCAGAAGAGAACTTGAACTTTTCTATCTTCTATGGAAAATTTGGAACAGTATTTTAATTTTTTTCATCTCTTTGAGAAAAATCTGAATTGAAGTGTGAAATTTTATAATATTTTGAGAAAATAGAAATGATCAATAACTTATTTCATTTTCATTGAGAAAATTCAGAATCGAAGTTGAACTTTTCTTCACTTCTTTCAAAAAATTTAAAATTGAGGTGAAAATTTTAATTTTCATAGGAAAGAATCACAATCATAGTAGAAATTTTCCTATCTTCTATGGAAAAATTTAGAACTGAACTTTAAATTTTTTATGTCATGGCGAACTTAAAACTGTAGTGGAAGCTTTTTATTTTCTCTGGAGAAATTAGAAATGAATTGTGTTCTTTGGTAAAATTCAGAAAAGAACTTGAATATTCAGGATCAAAGTATAACTTTTCCAATCTTCTATGAAAAATTTGGAACAGAACTTTAAATTTTTTCATCTCTATGTGAAAAGTCGGAACTGAATTTAAGAAAATTTAGAATTAAAGTGAAACTTTTTATCTTCATGGAAAATAATCACAATCATAGTATAACTTTTCCTATCTTCTACGGAAAAATTTAGAACAGAACTTTAAATTTTTTATGTCTTGGTGAAATTAAAACTGAAGTGGAAGCTTTTTATTTTCTCTGGAGAAATTAGAATTGAATTGCGTTCGTTTGTAAAATTCAGAAGATTAAATTTTTTCATCTCTTTGAGAAAGGTCGGAATTGAATTTAAGAAAATTTAGAATTATAATGAAACTTTTTGTCTTCATGGAAAATAATCTCAATCATAGTATAACTTTTCCTATCTTCTACGGAAAAATTTAGAACTGAACTTTAAATTTTTTATGTCTTGGTGAACTTAAAGATGAAGTGGTAGTTTTTGATTTTCTATGGATAAATTATACCTTAATTATGTTTTTTGGTAAAATTCAGAAGAGAAATTGAACTTTTATATCTTCTAACAAAAATTTGGATCAGAACTTTCAATTTTTTAATATTTATGTGAAAAGTTGGAACGGAATTTAAGAAAATTTAGAATTAAAGTGAAACTTTTTATCTTCATAGGAAATAATCACAATCATAGTATAACTTTTCCTATCTTCTACGGAAAAATTTAGAACAGAACTTTAAATTTTTATGTCTCGGTGAACTTAAAACTGAAGTGGAAGCTTTTTATTTTCTCTGGAGAAATTAGAATTGAATTGTGTTCTTTGGTAAAATTCAGAAGAGAACTTGAACTTTTCTATCTTCTAAGAAAAATTTGGATCAGAACTTTAAATTTTTTCATCTCTATTTGAAAAGTCGGAACAAAATTTAAGAAAATTTAGAATTAAAGTGAAACTTTTTATCTTCATGGAAAATAATCATAATCATAGTATAACTTTTCCTATCTTCTACGGAAAAATTTAGAACAGAACTTTAAATTTTTATGTCTCGGTGAACTTAAAACTGAAGTGGAAGTTTTTTATTTTCTCTGGAGAAATTAGAACTGAATTGTGTTCTTTGGTAAAATTCAGAAGAGAACTTGAAGTTTTCTATCTTCTAAGAAAAATTTGGATCAGAACTTTAAATTTTTTCATCTCTATGTTAAAAGTCGGAACAAAATTTAAGAAAATTTAGAATTAAAGTTAAACTTTTTATCTTCATGGAAAATAATCATAATCATAGCATAACTTTTCATTTCTTCTTTCGGGGAAATATTTGGAACAGTATTTTAAATTTGACTCTTTGAGAAAGGTCGGAACTGAATTTAAGAAAATTTAGAATTAAAGTGAAACTTTTTATCTTCATAGAAAATAATCACAATCATGATATAAATTTCCTATCTTCTATGAAAAATTTAGAACAATATTTAAAATTTTGTCATCTCTTTGAGAAAAATCTGAATTGAAGTGGAAAATTTATATTATTTTAGGAAAACAGAATTGATCAATAACTTATTTCATTTTCATTGAGAAAATTCAGAATCAAAGTTGAACTTTTCTTCTTCAGTGAAAATATTTGGAACATAACTTCAATTTTTTTTCATCTCTTTGAGGAAGGTTGGAATTTAATGTAAGAAACTTTAGAATTAAAATGAAACTTTTTATCTTCATGGAAAATAATTATAATCATAGTATAAATTGACCTATCTTCTATGGAAAAATTTAGAACAGAACTTTAAATTTTTTTATGTCTTGGTGAACTTAAAACTGAAGTGGAAGCTTTATATTTTATCTGGAGAAATTAGAATTGAAGTATTTTCTTTGGTAAAATTCAGAAGAGAACTTGAACTTTTCTATCTTCTAAGAAAAATTTGGATCAGAACTTTAAATTTTTTCATCTCTATGTGAAAAGTCGGAACGAAATTTAATAAAATTTAGAATTAAAGTGAAACTTTTTATATTCATATGAAATAATCACAATCATAGTATAACTTTTCCTAACTTCTAAGGAAGAATTTAGAACAGAACTTTAAATTTTTATGTCTCGGTGATCTTAAAACTGTAGTGGAAGCTTTTTATTTTCTCTGGGGAAATTAGAATTGAATTGTGTTCGTTGGTAAAATTCAGAAGATTAAATTTTTTCATCTCTTTGAGAAAAGTCGGAATTGAATTTAAGAAAATTTAGAATTAAAGTGTAACTTTTTATCTTCATGGAAAATAGTCATAATCATAGCATAACTTTTCATTTCTTCTTTCGGGGAAATATTTGGAACAGAACTTTAAATTTGACTCTTTGAGAAAGGTTTGAGAAAGGTCGGAACTGAATTTAAGAAAATTTAGAATTAAAGTGAAACTGTTTATCTTCATAGAAAATAATCACAATCATGATATATATTTCCTATCTTCTATTAAAAATTTAGAACAATATTTAAAATTTTGTCATCTCTTTGAGAAAAATCTGAATTGAAGTGGAAAATTTATATTATTTTAGGAAAACAGAATTGATCAATAACTTATTTCATTTTCATTGTGAAAATTCAGAATCGAAGTTGAACTTTTTTTTTTCCGGGAAAATCTTTGGAACAGAACTTTAAATTTTTCATCTCTTTAAGAAAGGTCAGAATTCAATTTAAGAAAATTTAGAATTAAAGTGAAACTTTTTATCTTCATGGAAAATAATCACAATCATAGTATAACTTTTCCTATCTTCTATGGAAAAAATTAGAACTGAACTTTAAATTTTTATGTCTTGGTGAACTTAAAAGTGATATGGAAACTTTTTATTTTCTCTGGAGAAATTAGAATTGAATTGTGTTTTTAGGTAAAATTCAAATGAGAACATGAATTATTCTGTATCATAAGAAACATTAACTGTGCTAGCAGCATCTGTGTCTCAACAAGTTCTTCTTATTTCTACTTTGATCTTTTCAAAAGATACTCTGCATAGCCGCCGTTTTGGCTCATCCCTAAAAATAATGAAAATTTAAGAAAATAGTGCATAGGTTGTTTTTAATGAAATAACGACATGTAGAATATTAATATTAAAATACGTTAAATACATTATTATACGTTATTAGCACACTTGCGCTTCACTTTCCGTAAATTCATCTTTACATTCGTTGATGATATTGTCTGCTAATGTCATTTTTATTCTGCCTGCGATTTCACTGTCTATTGTCACATTATTTTTACATAGATAGCAGGTTTGACATATTGACAAGATATGATTAATGACATTATTGCAGGAGTATGCTTGTCTTCTTCTTCTTCTCTTTAAAATGCTAATACCGGAAAGATGATGATAGGATGTATCAACAGGTAATGTGTTACCAGCAAAAGTAGCAAGGACTTGGCCCCGATCATCGACAATTATTTTTAAGTTTGCATTCTCTTTGAGCACTATTTTCTCTAGTAATGTTACTCTCGCCTATCCACCGTTTACACGATTGAAATTCTTGGGTACTCCAAAGAAATCTAACTTCTCGCTGTCATAACAACACATGCACACATTTCCAATAGTGTTACCACTTGCACTCGTTTCATAGTTCAGGTATATCTCCTTGTCAGCATTCAACGCGACGATGATTTTTTCATGTGTACATACTTTCGTCGAATAATTCATCTTCTCTTTTTTATAGATATGAATTGTGTGTTTATCCTTCCACTGCGAAAAAAATACTGATTTAATGCATACAATAAATTAGGTAGTGTCGATAACCTGCCATAGAGTACCAGTGGGAAAGCCGCGTCGTGTCTATGAACAAGCACAGAGTACGATTGGTAGTGTCGTAAGCATATTTCATATCATTTTAAGATACATAAAAAAGTTAAAAAAAATACCATGTTAAAAAAATTTCAAAAATTATTAAAAAAAAAAATGGGTGGGGGGGGGGGGGTCCCGGTGGTCTTTGGGGGCTCGAGGGGCATTAGGAGGACCGGGGGCCTTTGGGGTTGGGGTAGTGGACCTCAAGACACTGTTAAAATAGAACTTGTGTATCATAACGACATTAGAATCTAATCCTCGAATCTTCTTCTAAGATATCTTAAAAACCCGTCCTTTAAAACTTACCTTAAAGTTTATCCGACATAATTACATAGAATCACAATTTGCCATGAACAGCTTAAATAAAGCCTTAAAAATGTATTAAAATGGTGGCTCAGGAGCCTTTGGGGCGCCGGGGGCCCTTTGGGGAGCTCGGGTGGGGGGGCCCCTTTTGTGTCTCAATGCACAAAAAAAGTATAAAAAATGGGGGGTGGGGAGGAGGGGAGGGGAGGAGGAGGTGGGAGGAGGAGGGGAGGGAGGAGGAGGTGGGAGGAGGGGGAGGGAGGAGGATGAGGGGAGGGGAGGAGGGGAGAAGGAGGGGAGGAGGAGGGAGGAGATGGAGGGAGAGGGGCCCCTTTGGGGGGCCAAAGAGGGGAGGGGCCCTTCGGGCCCCGGGGGGGGTCTGAGGAGGGCGTTTGGGGGGCTGGGGCTCTTTGGGAGCTTGGGGGACCTTTGTGGACCGGGGGGGTTCGTTCGGGTTGGGGGTAGGGGGATCAGAACCCTTTGGGGTTGTGGTAGGGGACCTCACAACACTGTTCAAATGGAACTTGTGTATTATAACGACCACAGAGTTTGACCCTCAAATTCTCTTCTAAAACCTTTCCTAAAATCTTCTTTTAAAATGTCTCTAACTGTTTCGCCGAAATAATCCCATAACCTGTCTAAAACAGTTTCGCCCAAATAATCCCTAAACGTAATTTCAGCATGTTCCCTTTGTTTGGCATCCCTGTGCTAACGCATTTCAAATTATTTGGAAACTCTTTCCCGCGCTAAAACAATTCATCGCTAAGATGCTTCTTTGAGAATTGTTTCCATGGGCTTTGGTTATTAATATCCTTTGGAGTTCGACCAAAAGAGTTGTTTCCGAGGCAAAGACATTAATGACTTGGATCTATTCCTGGATAATCGTTTCTAGGCGAAAATTTTTAAAGTCTGACAGATGATGTCATTGATTGATTGATCTGTCAAGAAAGGGAAATTAATTTGTTGTTTCTAAGGGGAATTATTGATTCACGATAGGTGAATTGAGGTCGACAGCACATGTGTTCCATGGTCGATGTTGTTGTTGTTGTAAGTGCACGCTCTCAGTGAATGTCGAGGTCGATGTTGTTGTTGTTGACACACTTTGATTACGCAATCAATTTAGGTCATTGACCCCATTAACCACGTGTTCTCCCTAGGGATTCCATGACCATATTGTTTCATAATTCCCCACGCTCGTGAATCAATAATTCCCCCATCGATTATGTAAATCACTCCTCATGTCATTACACGTGGCCAAACAACAACAACAACAGATCGATTGACCTTGACCCCCATTAGACTCGATCGATAATCCTTGAATAAATTATGTCCCGTCAGCATTAAACTAAATTGTAGATGGCAGCACGGTGTTCGTTCTGTAGCTTTAGGGTCACTTCTACTATTGGGTATTAATAATAAAAAAAAAAAAAAAAAAAAAAAAAAAAAAAAAAAAAAAACATTTCCTCATCATAATAAAAGAGAGAAAGAAAAAAAAAACCTGGTTAAAGAAAAAAACAAAAAACATAACAAACATAAAGAAAACAAACGCTGGACAAGTGGGGCATGGAAGGCTATCCCAACATGGGTAACAAATATAAACAAAAAAAAATAATAATAATAATAAAAAAAAAATTCTATTCCACCATCACAGGTCAATACATAATTTTAATATTTTCTTCCTTAGAACTTCCTTAGAAATGACTCAATTTGAATTCTATCTTTCAGCCTATATTTATTTGAAATAAATGGTATTTGGTATCTAATTGAAAATCTAGATCTTTCACAATTAACAAAGGGAATTCGATATGTTCCAGAACACCTAAGAGCCGAAGGAGGGGGCAGAATCAACAGAGATTTTTCATAAAAATAACTACTAGGATCATGTATTTTAAAATGCCATATTGATATATAAGTTCTCTTATATGTTTCAGATCTAATAAAAAAAAAAATGGAGGGCCTAGTTGCCCTCCATTTTTTTTGGTCACTTAAAAAGGGCACTAGAACTTTTAATTTCCATTCCAATGAGCTCTCCCACGATATTCTAGGACCACTGGGTCGATACGATCACCCCTGGGGAAAAAAAACTAATAAACACGCATCCGTGATCTTTCTTCTGGCAAAAAATGGAAAATTCCACATTTTTGTAGATAGGAGCTTGAAACCTCTACAGTAGGGTTCTCTGATACGCTGAATATGATGGTGTGATTTTCATTGAGATTTTATAACTTTTAGGGGGTCTTTCCCTCTTTTTTCGAACATCAGCCAAATTTTCTCAGGCGCGTAACTTTTGATGGGTGAGATTGAACTTGATTAAACTTACATATTTGAAATCACCATTAAAATTTGATTCTTTTGATGTATCTATTTGTATCAAAATACCGTTTTCTAGAGTTTCGGTTACCATTGAGCCGGGTCCCAATAACCAATACTATATGTTAACATTGGGTAAAGTTAATAACTTTCAGGCCTTCCCCTGGGGGCTTTGAGGGATTAAGTCATCCTAAAAGACACAGTTATGTTATTTTCGACCATGCTCGACAAAATGGCTATCTCAAAATTTTGATCGGCTGACTTTGGGAAAAAAAATGAGCGTGGGAGGGGGCCTAGTTGCCCTCCATTTTTTTGGTCACTTAAAAAGGGCACTAGACCTTTTAATTTCCGTTCGAATGAGCCCTCCCATGATATTTTAGGACCACTGGGTCGATACTATCACCCCTGTGAAAAAAAACAAAAAAAAAAACAAAAATAGACACGCATCCGTGATCTTTCTTCTGGCAAAAAATGGAAAATTCCACATTTTTGTAGATTGGAGCTTGAAAACTATACAGTAGGGTTCTCTGATACGCTTAATATGATTGTGTGATTTTTATTAAGGTTCTATAACTTTTAGGGGGTCTTTCCCCCTTTTTTCGAAAATCAGCCAAATTTTCTCAGGTGCGTAACTTTTGATAGGTAAAATTAAAAATTAAACTTATATATTGGAAATCAGAATTAAAATCTGATTCTTTTGATGTATCTATTGGCATCAAAATTCCGTTTTTTAGAGTTTCGGTTACCATTGAGCCGGGTCGCTCCTTACTTACAGTTCGTTACCACGAACTGTTTGTTAAAAAAAAAATAATTTAAGTGGCTCGTTAAAAACATAAGAAAGCGAGTGAATATATACAAAACATGGGCAACACCTGTACAAGTAATAAAAAAGAGAAACTATCGAGGTATTTTGTTAATTTTATTTTTAATATAGGGGACAAAAGTGTTTCTCCTAACAACAGCATAATCTCAAAATGTTGTCACAAGGTTCACAAATATAAGGATAGATCCCCCCCCACTATTTTAAGCCCTCTTTGCACTTTGATGAAAAAATACTTGTTTCGAGCATGTGTGTTTATTTTTATTTGTCATAACATCAACAGCAACAAAAGAAATCGAGATAGTAATCAAGATTAAAGGAAAGAAAAGAAATTTCTTAAAATTATTATATTTGTGGATTTCGATTTCATTATTTTAAAAGAAAACTTTCCTTGTCAAAAATTCCTTAAGATTCTATTTCATTCAGAAAAACTAAATTATTCTAAAAGAAAAAGTAACAATAATGAGTCTTTCTGAATCGATAATAGACGAATTAAGACATCGTAATTCAGTAGAAAAAAGTATTGAATAGAAATTGTTGCTGGCACTAAAAAAGATCCTGCTTAAAGGCTGGACACACGTGCCTTTTTTCAGCAATATTTCAGCAGCTCAGTGGGCAAACGATGGCGGCACAAAAACAGTGCCCTCTGCGGGAGATTTTCAAAACAAAACCTAGACACCAATAGTCAAGTGCACTTTATCAATAGTTGCATGATTGATCTCAACTTATAAATATTAGATCTCAAATATTATTTATGCAGAGCCGGGTGTTTAGGCAAAGGGCAAATTTCAGTATTTTTATTGGGGGGGGGGCAAGAGGGGTTCATTTCCGGACAGTCAAGGGGCACATGATATATAATAATTTTTTCTCCACGTTATTGGGGGAATACTGGAAAAAAAATACTTGGAATGATCAATCATGGTGAATATTGAGAGGAATTTCGAAAAAAAAGCTAGGAAATGTTAGCCCAAAGGGCAGAAATATTGGCAACAAATAAAAACCTCGAACCGTACGCATTTTCCTGATCATCGCAGAATATTCTCTCTCGCATTTCATTTCCCTTTACCTTTTGCTCAAAGTTTTCTGAAATTCACAGAATAGTTGATGTATAAATAAAACTTTATAGTATTTTTTTCGTACTGTTCTATTATCTGTAAGACACGCGATAAGTGACGTTTGGTTAATGCTAATGAAATAAAACAAAATAGGATAAAAATATAATAGTTTAGAAACAAATTTCGGCTATATATTTGCACATTAGGTGGTGGGGGTAAAGCATAGCTTATATTAAATGCGTAACCTAACCTAACCTAGGTACTTTTTTTCCCCTAAACCCCAAAAAACTAAAGTTTAAATATAGTTATAAAAGTGAGAAACCCCTGAATATTGTTTATACATCATCAGATAGCTTCAGATCTTTGCTTTTGTCGAGTGGAGGCCTCGCGTGTCTTACAGATAATAGAACAGTACCTTTTTATGTTACAATAACAAAAAAAAAATGAATTACCTCAAACTATAGTTTGAAGCAATTTACGGATGTTTCCCTGTGAAGCTGCAGAGTTGATGATCGAAGTTGTTTCATGGTTATTTAGTGATCTGGTGCGGGTGGATGCAGGGTTGTCACCACAGCCACTTCCAAAAGTGCTACAATTGCCGTAATTTACGTGCTACACAGCAATTGTCGGTACTACAGTAGAAAAATTGACTATAATAGTGCTAAAATGGTAATAAAATAGCACTTTCGTGCTACAGGTGGCAACCCTAAGCAAGTGCTACAGTGCACCACATTGTAAAATAGTGCTAATATAACATTTTCGTTCTACAGGTGGCAACCCTAGTTGGATGATTCTAAACAGGTCGAGTTTATACTCATTTGAGGACCACTTAGACTAGAGCTTAGAATTTATTTTTTTTATTATTCAACAAAAAGCAAAATATATTTCGCAAAAAAAGTAACAGCAACAAATTGATTAAAACTTATGATGGCGTTAACGAAAGTATGACATTGTACCTCCGTTTAAAAAAAAAGTGATAGCAAAGTTTTTATTCAGAAAACAGTTCACCAAAAGGTCTTTTCTCATCCGGATTCTATCCACCTTGTGCTGTATTTTAGCTATTTTCACAACTACTTCCAAGCGACCCTTGTGTTGCAAGAGTCGTTTTTAAGGAAATCGGACCAAGATTAAATGGTTATCGTTAATATCGAGGGATTTTGCAGGGGGCAGCACAACCACATATAAGTAACAATGCCTGTTTGTTTTGAGTTTTAATGCTGCTCCTTACTTTCAGTTGAAAAAAATTGTTTATTACTCTCAAAGGTCCAGAATTTTTATATAATTAACCCGTTATGGGGTTTTGAGTTTGTTCCGGTTAAGTTTTTTTTTACCTTAAGTGTTTATTACCTTCAGAGTTAAATAAGTCATTTCATATTAGAATGACGTTATGATATGTAATCATCTTAATCTTTGTCTAAGGCCATGATGAGAAACTTCAAAATGTAGAATGGTGGTGGAGAATGAAGCATGAAAGGCATCATGGGGAAGTTCTTACGTATTTATACTGACACCTATTATCACATATTATCAAAATCGTCCAAATTAGCCACATCAATTTTTTTTGGAAATGAGGTGACATAAAATTACAATTGATTTTGGACCGAAATGCCCACAGTTCTTATTTCACTATTAAATCCTTCCTCCCTATAATTTGTCAGCCAATCAGAAAATTCTCTGAAAAATCTGATAGGTTCAGATTAAGCTCTAGCTAATTCTCAGCATTTGCAAAATCTTATTGCAGATGGGCCTATACATCATGCCACGGCTTCCTTTACACCCTACCTTGCTTCTTCCCAAAAGTAGAGAGCTATCTTATACTCCCACGAGTACACCATATATGGGCATAGAACCACGTGGTTTATGGTTTTTGTCAGTGAGAATTTGAAAAACAGGAACTTTCTCACATTTTTGTATGTTTTTATGGTTTTTGTCAGTGAGAATTTGAAAAAACAGGAACTTTCTCACTGAGAAAACCATAAACCACGTGGTGCTGTCACGTGTCAGAACACCTGTGCTGTCGACCTCAATTCACCTATCGTGAATCAATAATTCCCCATAGAAACAACAAATTAATTTTCCCTTTCTTGACAGATCAATCAATCAATGACATCATCTGTCAGACTTTAAAAATTTTCGCCTAGAAACATTTCTCCAGGACTAGATCCAAAATCATTAATGTCTTTGCCTCGGGACCAGTTCTACTGGTCGAACTCCAAAGGATATTAATAACCCCAGGCCATGGAAACAATTAGGCAAGAAACATCTTAGCGATGAATTGTTTTAGCGCGCGAAAAGGTTTCATATTAATTTGAAATGCGTTAGCGCAGAGATGCCAATAACAAAGGAACACGCTGAATTTACGTTTAGGGATTATTTGGGCGAAACCGTTTTAGACAGGTTATGGAACTATTTCGGCGAAACAGATAGAGACATTTTAAAAGAAGATTTTTGAAGAGATTTTAGAAGAGAATTTAATGGTGAAACTCTACGGTCGTTATAATACACAAGTTTCATTTGAACAGTGTTGTGAGGTCCTCTAACCCAACCCCAAAGGGTTCCAATCCTCCTACCCCAACCCCGAAGGAAGCCCCCGGTCCTCAAAGCCCCCCAAACTCCCAAAGGACCACCGGCACCCCCACAGGCCCACCCAGACCCCGACCGGCCATCCCGAGGCCACAACGGTCCCACCGGTTCGTCAAGGTCTCCCCGGACCCCCAAAGGCCATCCCTGTGCTCCACCCGTCCACCATGGGTACCCAAATGCACACCACCTGTCCCAAAACTTCCATCGAGCTTCCAAAAGGACGAACGGTGGCCCCAATGAATTACACCTGTTTCCCATGTGCACTAAGGACCCCCCCAGGTCATCCATGGGCCCCAAAGGACCTCCATGTGCCCCCAAAGCCCATCCTCCGGTGCCCCAAAGGCCCAACGAGCGCCCAAAAGGACCAACGGGGGCCCAAAGGCCCTCCCCCCGTCCCCAACTCCCCCTCACGACCGCCCAAGGCCCTCCCTGGGCCCCACAGGCCCTCCCTGGGCCCCAAAGGGCCTCCACCGGTCCCCACAGGCCCCTCGAGCTCCCAAAGGACCAACGGGGTCCCAACGGCCCTCCACCGGTCCCCAACTCCCCCACCGGACCCCCAACGGCCCTCCCTGTGCCCCAAAGGCCCTCCCTGTGCCCCAAAGGTCCTCCACCAGTCCCCAAAGGCCCATCGAGCTCCCAAAGGACCAACGGGGTCCCAAAGGCCCTCCACCGGTCCCCAAATGTCCCCCAGGCACCCAAAGACCCTCTCGGCCCCCCAAAGGCCTACCCAGACCCCCACATGCCATCCCCGGACCCCCAAAGCCCATCCACCGGTCCCCAAAGGTCCCCCCGAGCTCCCAAAGGCCCATCGAGCGCCCAAAGGACCAACGGGGTCCCAAAGGCCCTCCACCGGTCCCCAACTGCCCCTCCGGCCCCCCAAAGGCCATCCCTGTGCCCCAAAGGCCCTCCCTGTGCCCCAAAGATCCTCCTCCGGTCCCCAAAGGCCCATCGAGCTCCCAAAGGACCAACGGGGTCCCAAAGGCCCTCCACCGGTCCCCATCTGTCCCCCAGGCACCCAAAGGCCCTCCCGGCACCTCACAGGCCTTCCCACACCCCCCCAGGCCAATCCCGGACCCCCAAAGCCCATCCACCGGTCCCCAAAGGTCCCCCCGAGCTCCCAAAGGCCCATCGAGCTCCCAAAGGACCAACCGGATCCCAAAGGCCCTCCACAGGTCCCCAACTGCCTCTCCAAACCCCCCAACGCCCTCCCCCGGTCCCCAAATGTCCCCGAGGCACCCAAAGGCCCTCCTCCGGTCCCCAAAGGCCCATCGAGCTCCCAAAGGACCAACAGGGTCCCAAAGACCCTCCACCGGTCCCCAACTGCCTCTCCGGACCCCCAAACGCCCTCCTCAGACCCTCAAAGGCCCTCATCTGGTCCTCACAGGGCCCCCGCCCACCCGCCCGGCACCCCGGACCCCACCGGCCCTCCCCCCGGTCCTCACCGGTCCTCCGGGCTCCCCAAGAGCCACCGGCGCCCCCACAGGGCCCCCTCCGCCCCCACGGCCTGATTTTTCAGAGTCATGGTTTACCATTTTGGATTTCTTTTGTTGAAATGCAAGAGTTGGAATATTTCAGTAGTGCTTTGATGTGGTTTACAGTGTCACAGTTACATTTTCCTGATTTTTCAAATTTCATTTTGAATTTCTTTCATTGAAATAAAAGAGTTGGAATATTTCAGTAGTGTTTGGTTGTGGTTTACCTTGTCACAGTTACATTTTCATGATTTTTCAAAGTTCA
>NW_028297567.1:0-13427 GCF_049724085.1 Artemia sp. Qi Xiang Cuo
GATAATGCCTATGCATTGATCTCTCCAATATATATATTTCTGTAGTAAAATTTTTCAGTATTAGCCCATTTTGGACTGTTTTTCAAATTTGGGTTTTGCTTGCTTTTAATAGAAAAAAAAATGAATATAACTACTCACAAGTTTTCGAAACCAAATATATAATAAAAATAAGTTTATGGATGAAAAGATTTGATTATTAAGGTTTTTCGTTTTATTATTTTTAGGTAACCATAGCCATCTCTTAATAATGTATTTCTTATTTTAATTTAGGTGTAATCTCTGTAATTCATATTGGAGCATAAAGGATTGTCTCATGCAATCATTACCGCAAGTCTTGCTACACCATGTAAAAAGGTTAAGATCGTTAATTTTTTTTTTTTTACATCACTTCATCACCATATATTAGACATTGCTAAATACTGCTAGTCGACAAATCAACTTTTACTCCCACCTTTCACATAACATAATCAATTATTACTATCCGCTCAAGTAGATCATAAGTATGAAACTTATAAAACTATAATCCTTAATTGTCAAGGGGTATTGTTGGGCAGGAGAAGTGTGACTCACATGCTTAAGTCTAATGAATATGGACAGCAGTATTTTTCTCAGTATCCTATAGAAGACAAAAATATGTGAGATACATAAAATTTGCTATACTAGGGGTTATTTCATACCCTCCTCGAAAAACTGTTGATTTTGGTATATTTCAGAGGCAAGATTCTAGCGTTGCCTATATTAAAAAGGCACATATAAGGCTTCTATGTATTGTTGTTATAAAAACTTCCAATAACCACTTTAAATGGATGAAATGGCTGTATAAAATCCGAAGGGGAGTCATTCAATTAGAAACTAAAATTTCTATTTTCTCTCTTTTCTACTTGTCGCTCTTCTCTCTGCGAGTGATAATTTTATGTTTTTTTTTTCTCTGAGTAAGTGACCCGTTTTCTTCCCCCTTCTTTACAGGCTGAGAAGGCTTTGGGGGCCTATGAAAATGCAATATTGTATGTTCGATTTCTGATTAATAGATCCTGTTTAATAGCTTGGTTTCATTCGGTTCATTTCAGGTATTATTTATTATTTAATAGTAAATTATTGTAGTTTACATTTTAAGTTATTGAATGACTTTTCTGGCGTCTTAAGTTTAATATGGCTATTTCTTCTTCGGAAAGTTTGTTTTTTGATTAATTGATAGAACAACCTCATGTTAGACGGAAATTTTTCCCATGAGTTTTCTAGCGTTGTACATTTTCTAGCGTTAGGCGCTTTTTTTCCTGATTCTTCTCCCAGAATACAAAAGTCTCCAAATCTATATCAATTGCAAATGAGTTGGTAGTTGATCATAAAATTAAGATTGACCAACCTACCCAATTACAACTTGCAAGCTATGATCAGTATTTTGGTCGTTCCGGTTTTTAAGGACATTACGCTGTAGTGGCCGGAAAATTGGTTTTAAACAAAGCAGTGGTGAGTCAATGCAATTTTTTTTTTTTTTTTTTTTTTTTTTTTTTTTTGTGTGTGTGTGTGTGTGTGTTCTAAAATCAACAAAAACTTTATTGACCCATGTCCTAAATAGACTATAAGATATTTTTTAAGCTGGATAAATAATCTATAAATCCTTTCAATTATTTTGAAAAAAATACTTGAGTCCAAAACCTGTTAGGACGTCTTAGGAGTTGCACTAGTATTTAGTAGCAAAAACGAGGACGGGCGGGGGTGAATTTTACTTTACTTGTACTGATACTGCATGTTTTAATTCTAATCGACCAGACCCTCTTCGAACTTTCTAAAACCCCTCGTTGCAAACTAAGATGTTGGGGCAGTGGCGGACCTAGGGGGAGCCCCCCCCCCAAGATTTTTTCTGGTGCCTTCATATCTTATGTTTTTTTATATTTTTAAATATTTGTATTAATAAATTTTTAAATTTGGTCAATTATTGGCGCCCTTGTTACATTGACCCACCGCCCCAAGATTTTACTTATTTGTACCCTTATCACAATAGCCCCACCCCTCAAAATTTTGCTCTAGATCCGCCCTTGTTGGGGGAAAAAAATATGCTCTATAGCGATGCTTATGATGGCAAAATTTAGCTATTTTATCGCTCATGTGGCGGTTTATCTTTTAACTTCCCTTGTTGAAAGTAGGGGCATCCCAAGAGATTGATAGGCATGTTGCGCACTTACAAAAGCTGATCTAGTAAAATGTTCTAGTAAATTATGAATGGCATGATGAACTCGTAATGCGCAAAAAAAATGATAAGCCTGAATTGGAGACGTTTTCAAACTAATTTTGCAATGCTTTGATGCCAAATATGCATTCCCAAGTTACAAAAATTTTACCAAGTTACCATTGCCGCGTTGAAAATCTTTAAACTGATTGCTGACATGTTAAGTTAACTTTTCTGAAAAATTATTACAATAATGTAACCGATAAATTTATATTTATGAAGGTAGTTATTGTTCTCAACATATTATATTTCAATTTTTAATAGGTAGTATCGTTTATTTAGCCCCAGAAAAATAAAATAAAAATAGAACTACAAATTTATTCTATAAAAAATAGATTAAATCAAATAAGTGGACAACCATTCATTCATTGTTTAAGTAAAATGATATACGAATCATTATAAAAAAAGCAAAAAATCTCTTTTACACGTAAGTGGTATTATGGATCGAAAGCAAGACGAAGTGGTGTTGCAATATTATAACCCCCCCCTCCTCTCAATTTTTTTACGATAAAATTTGTCAAAAAATTTAAATAAAATTTATTAACATTTAAGTTGATATCTTTGGTGAATAAGGAGTCTAGGTGCTTTACAACCTCAAGTAATATTTGATAAAATAGATTCATTATAATATTGAAAAAAATAGTTAGTAAATATTTACAAGTTAAGAGTTCACCTAACTTTTTTGGATTACATGAGGGTTGTTTATCAGTTACTTTTTTTTTCTTTTTTTTTAACTTAGCGTTTTTTTTAAGTATGAGATTGCAAAATTAATACATAACAGTAAATTCAATCTTAAAAACACGGCTTGAAACCAAATGAACAAAAAAAATACATGTACAATATAAATTGTATGTTGTTAGATCTACAATCCGTTGCCACTTCCTATTTTTCAGAATTCTATAACCCTGGTTATAAACACCATTTCTCATACCCACCTTGTTACCCCCCCCCTACTATATTTTCAAAATTATTTCATTATCGCTTTTAATGACCATTGTTTTGCTGAATTTTAAGTCAAATTATTCAAACTGAATACGCTAAGTTTTTCTTTTATAATCAAAAAGATTTAAACCTTTTTTATCCATAACAACTTCAGAATCCTAATTTTCAGAATCCTACCAACCTTGTTATAACACCCATTTCCAATACCAAAAGCGATAATATTATCTCCCATTTTCTAAAGTCTTTCGATATCGTTTTTAAAGCCAATTGTAATACTGACCTTACAGGTCAATTATTCAAAAATGCCTATTTTTAAACTGAATACAAATTATTTTTTCTATCGTCTCTCTTAAAAACGTTTTAAATATTTGTTTTCATTAACAGGTTCTAAGCTTAAGATTGTAATTGATTGAGAGATTTTTGAGAACCATGGTTGGTATATAGTCTCTGCAAGTTTGGCACATCAGCTAGTGTCACATGGGCCCCAAATACTAACTCCTATTTTTAAAGGGAAAGAAAGATTTATTACGCAAATCCACACAGTATCTAGAGTGATTACAGGGGTATTTTGAATCGGAGTATGGTGTCAAATCGGGTAGAAGCTTTCTTAAACAAAGCATCCTTTCTGTAATTCTAAACCCGAAGACTGAAGAGAAGAGACCAGCAGAGTTTCAATCTCATTGATTGATTTAATGAGGTAGCAAGCTAAGACAAAAAACCGGCTGTACTTTTATATTTTTATTGTATTGAAATATAACGTGAAAATATTCTTTTAGTAAAACGGAGGACTAATGAGCGTGTGCACATCTAAGTACGTGTGAACAGCTAAGTGTACAGGATGAATACAAATTGATATGAACAACGCTTGGGTTCTATGTGTTTACCCCCCCCCCCTCCCGAGGAAAATACCCCCTCGCAGAAAATATCCCCCCCATCGAAAATTTCCTCCCCCCGGGAATATAGTGTTTTCAAAAGTTGTTTATTTTATTTTAGTTTTTTTTTTTAGTTTTGTTGAGAAGATCTAATGGAAACTGAAAAAGTAGAATTTGTTCACGTTCCTCAACAACCATCTTAAAAATTTCGACAAAAATTGTAAATCTATTTTCTTTTAAAAAACTCGTATTAAATTATGTTATTTTTGGCTGCAGCTGGTACCACATTAAGAGAAAAGAAGAAAAAAAAACTGTAGGTGAAAAATCATCAACATTAATCTAAAAAAAATATGGTGCCAAAAACTTAAAGAAGGTTTAGCTTTCCTTTGAGACTGATATTGCTTTGTCCCACCTGGTTTGGGAGCCTTTCTACATTCCTGAGCGATTCCATATGGTCTAAAAAAAATATCTTTTTAGACTAAAAGTACAAAGTGTTTGACATTGAAATTTGATCGCATCCTTAAAGTACCACCCAGAATTAAAGATTAAATTGTGCGTTAATAATATTTATTCTTCACACCCGTTCTTTGTTGGGAAAAATTCTCCAGCAATTTTTTTCAATGGTCAAAACAATTTTAAATTTGTTTTGTATTGCACAACTTTCACATTGTCTCATTATCAGAGTTGGTACTCTCTCTTTCTTATAATTCAAATAAAAAAACTCCAAAAATTCCATTTATTTTTTGTAAGATAATATGATTCTTTTCGCTAGTCAATAATGGTGCCGATCGAAAATTTTCCGACGGGTGTTTTCAAATATACGTCTCAATATGTTAAGCACATATCAGAGTACTCAATTCTGTTAATTTTTAGAGCATAGGGAAAATATTGTAGAAAATTTACCACAGATTTTCATTTGGACAGTATTCAGGATAGTAATACGCGTTAGTCACTAGCATGAACAGTCTCTTATGTGAAAAATAAAAAAACAAGTTTTTTTAACTGAAAGTAAGGAACGACATTAAAACTTAAAACGAACGGAAATTATTCCGTATATGAAAGCGGCTTTCCCCTCCTCAATACCTCGCTCTTTACGCTAAAGTTTGAAACTGTCACACAACCTTATTTTTTAAAACAATAAAAGAACTTTAGTGTAAAGAGCGAGGTATTGAGGAGGGGACAGCCGCTTTCATATACGGAATAATTTCTGTTCGTTTTAAGTTTTAATGTCGCTCCTTACTTTCAGTTAAAAAAAAACTTGTTTTTTTTTTTATTTAATAATAATAATAAGACGAGTAATAATAATAATAATTCTTGAAAAATGTACCTGAAAAGGAAAATGTGTGAAATTGTTCTTCTTAACTTTCAAAATAATAATTAATAAAAACTTCAATATCTCTGAGCCAGGAATTTACGTATTTTTTTAAGTGGGGGGGGGGGGGTAATTTTTTCAAAACGCAAGGAAAAAGAAATTGCAAGAAAACAATGGGAAATCAGCAAGAAACTGTTGCTAATGGGTCTTAAGGTGAGGAAGATCCCTCCCTTGATTTTCACTTTGGTACACTTGAGGTTGTAATCTGTGTGCCATACATTAAACCTAAACACAGCCGATTAGTAAATTAAAAGAAATATATATGACCCAATTTATCCTGACTGTAAGCATTCGGGTATAATTCTATCTTTCTGTTAATGCTAATTATGTTCTGGTTTTTAAGAAGGCACGGGGGAAGTTAGGGGGAAGAAGGCACGGGGGAAACTCCTTTTAGGTTTTGCTCGTTTTGAGTTGGATTTGGTTGTTTATTGTAATTTCTGTTCGTTTTGGGTTTCATGTACTTATGGAGATTTATGGTAGTTTTACGTTTCAAGAATTATTTGACTTTATTTCTGCTCATCTTTGGTTTAATGTAGCTCTTTACTTCTCTTTGCCTCACTTTTTTATGGTAAAAGTTTAATTATTAATTACTTATGGAGATTTATGGTAGTTTTACGCTTCAAAAATTACTTGGCTTTATTTCTGCTCATTTTTGGTTTAATGTAGTTCTTTACTTTTCTTTGCCTCACTTTTTTAGGGTAAAAGTAATTAATCTATGTTCGTTTTCTATTCCTACAGTCTTTTTCATTGGCAAAGAAGAGAATATTTTAAATCTTTTCGTTTTTTCTCTATAAGAATGCATATTTTGGCTCTTTTTTTATGTGTAGAACGAAGTTTGGAAATAGCTCTTAATAATAGACGCCCTTTCGAAAATTTGGACACAGATAGTATCTTTTGATTATTTTTACTCCTCCTCAACTTTCACTGAAAAATAAAAGTTAGTACTCTATTCTGTTCCTAAGGCATTGTATCTATGCTATTTTGACAACCTGATGCATTTATACTGTTTTGATTAAGTTATAGTCAGAGCAGAAGTAGCAATACTTGTGGCTCTGAAAGTTCCAATTTCATACCCTCAGTTGTTTATGAGATATTGCTGAGACGTCTTATTGACAATCAGCGTGCACATAGTGCCTTTCGATTTAATTTCAAAGCAGCATAAACTTTCTGTGAAAGCCTCAACTTTATATGCAATTCTAGTCCTAAGATATCTCACCTGGATATCTTGACAACTTGATTTATTTTGACAACCTGAACGCATTTAAATTGTTTTCATTTAGTACAATAGTACATTTGAACCGTTCTTTATATAGTGCTTATATGGCCTTTTGACAGCCTGTCGACCAAAAGCGTGTTTATTTAATTCAACATATCCCTCAACGTTTTCTGAAATTGTTTATTAATATCCTTAGCCCTAATAGTAATACTAGGAGCAGAAGTGGTAGTAATAGCATACATATAATACCTTTTGGTGCTACATATTAATGTCCTCCTCAAAATTCTGTTTAAGTTTCACCGCAATACCCTTAGCTTCAGTAGCACTGTTCGTAGTCGTCGTAGTAGTAGTTATAGTATTAGCAGTCGTAGAAGTATTAGCAGTAGCAGTAGTACCAGTCGCAATAGTCGCAGCAGTAGTAGTAGTAGTATGCAAGTAGTCCTTTTTGTTAATTCAACATCACCCTTAACATGCTCTGAAAGTTTCAACTTAATAACCTAGACCAGTGGTTCCCAACCGATTTTAGGCTATACCCCCACTTAGGTATTTTTAAAATCCTGATGCCCCCCTTGTAATATTTAAATTTTGGTACTAAAAAATTTATGTATATTCGCCTGAAGGAAGCTTAGAGGGCCATTAACTTGGTATCTTTTTTCCAGTCGTCCTCAAGGCCATATTTTATTCTAATGACAATCAGTGTCTGTATACAACGCCTTTTACACAATGCATGATGTCATTGCAGTTCTATCATGTATCGTTTTTGCTCTATAAGTGAAAATTTATGTGACATCATTCACATGAAAATTGTTTTTTTTTTTTCAAAATTAAGGCTCTAGACCAGAGTATGGTCAGCTGAAGGGTGCACGTCCGGCACGTGACACACCAAAATATTACCATGCTCACCAATGGCGCCTGCGCCCTATGTTGAGAATCATGGACCTAGACCATTCCTGGGATATTTCTGATAAGCCCTTTTGACAACGAGCATGCTTGGAGTGTGATTTGATTTAGTTCAATATCTCCCTAGGCATTCCCTTAAAGTTTCACCTTCTACTCTTAACCTCAATAGTAGTAGTTGTAAAATAGTATCAGAAGCGGCAGTAGTAGTAGTAGTAGCAGTATGCACAGGGTGCTTTTTGGTCAGTTCAAGATCCCTCTCAACGCGTCCTGAAAGTTTCATCTTAATACTAGTACAGTAAAACTACGAAAAAAGGTAAAAGATTGGCACCTGAGCAACAGAAATGTACTTAAGTTTGCTCTTAAAATGACTTTAAAAATTTATCCAAAATAGGTCGAAATCATCTGTACAGAAATACCTCTATTTTCAAGGAAAAGAAGGGGAAATCTTAAATTTTAACTACTGCAATATTTTCTGGATTGAAAGGTCGTTTCCTATTAATTTCAGTCCAGGGAGACCGAAAAAGGCCAATATTTTCTGGGTTGAAAGGTAGTTTTCGATTACTTTAACTCTGGGAGATCGAAAATTATATCAGAATTAAAAAATTCCATCATTTGGTATCCCATTTCCACCCTAAACGAGAAATCAGAATCTTACTTTGTTCAGTATTTGCACACAAATGAACACCAGTGTTCAGAAAAATTCCCTTAATAATAAATCCAAAATTATTTGAAATCATCCATGCAGAAATACCCCTTTGTCAGGGAAAAGAGTGTAAAAGGGAGAAATCTCCAATTTAAATTTCTGCTTTATTATCTGGATGGTAAGGTCGTTTCCTGTTAATTAAGTCTGGGAAGACCAAAAAAGAAATCGGAATCGAAAAATTATAACACTTAGAATCCCATTTCTACCCTAAGTAAGATCAGAGGGGGATGAAAATCAGAATCTTAATTTGTGTAGTATTTGCACATAAATCAAAACTGAAATGCTCAGTAGATTTTGCTTAATAATATATCTAGAACTGCTGGAAATCAGAATTACGCCTTTTTTTCAAGGAAAAGAAGGAGAAAAGAGGGGAAATCTTGAATTTTCATTTCTGCAATACCTTCTGGATTAAAAGGTCGTTTCCTATTAAATTCAGTCCAGGGAAGTGACATCAGAATCGGAAAATTTCCTTATCTAGCACCTCATTTTGACCCCAAGTGAGGTCAGAAGGGGTCAAAATACCATTTGTGGTATGTTTTATTCTTAAGAATAAATTTCACTGAAATTTGATCCTCACGAAACGGAATCTGAACTGATGATTTTCCTCTTCTTTTCTGAAACCAATTTCGTCAAGAGTCCCACGTTCACAAACACTCCCTCCTCTTCAATTTATATTCAGCGTGCAGTGACTGCTACCTTTACTTTGAACCCGGCACAAATATAGACTGTGCCATCTAATGTCATTCATTGACAGGTAAATGTATCTTCTCATATTCATGTATCTCTCATATTCATTCAAGAGTAAAGATAATGCAGTGAATTTGACTGCAAAATATGCACCAGTGGCAAACGGCGAAGTAATTTGAATAGATCACTTCACTATTATTCAAACAGCTCTTTGCTGTAGCATCAAAAGATAGTTCAAATCTGACCAATACGTTCAAATACGAGCTATCGACCTTCCCACCTACCCTATTTGAGGCTCATGATACCATGCGCATTGCAGATAAGGCCGAACTTTAAGGTGATATAGGGAAGGAGCACAAACCTGAGGCTTGACTAGTGCCAACACAAACATGCTACTTTGTTTTGGATAGTGGTTGGCTACTTCATTCCTTAGGATGCGGGACCTTTGTCCACTGACGGAGAGATAGCTTCTTCTTACGTAGTTTTTGTACAGAAGCATTTCGCAATAGCTGACATAATGTTTGACGGCTATACAAGTGGGCCGATCATCAAAGATCATACCCAAGATCGAACATTAAAGATCGGAAGCGAACAAAATAAAACAGTGCCCTACCATCAGTTTGATCAGTTTGACGGAAAAAAATTAGATTTTTTCTCCAACTCCAAAATAAGTGGAATATCATTGAGCTGATAGTTGGGAAACTTATAGAAGCTGGGTATCAAGTAAAAGATACCAAAGGGGACGCAGACGTTTTAATAGCAAAAGCTGCATTTGCTCCAGCCGAGGTGAGGGAAACCTGCATGATTTGAAATGATACTCATTCGTTGGTCTTGCTAATGTACTATACAAAACCCAAGCAAGCACCTCATTATATCCAGACTGGAGTTCCTGCTGACTCTGCAAATATTTTTGACATCTATAACTAAATAATGAAGCTACCATCAGAAGTTAGAAAGTCACGATTATTCGTCAACGCCTTTTCAGGACATGACAATACTTAGCGATTTAATGGTGTTGACAAAATTTCGGTATTGAACGCCACAGCTGATGCCAGTTTTTTCTGAATCCCGTCAGATGTTTCACTGCTCTACAGCAAACAAGGAAGAACTGATTGAGGCAGGTGACAAGGCTCTTCTACACGTGCACTTAGTTCGATTCAGCGAATCCTTACATGAACTCCAACACCGTCTGTTCATATCAAAAGTGGCCAGTTTCGCTAGTTTTGTCCACCCCGAAAACTTACCACACACGCCTGCTCCTTCAAAGTACCACCACCTGCGTGTTTACTTTCAAATTAAATAAAAAAAACAAGTTTTTTTAACTGAAAGTAAGGAACGACGTTAAAACTTAAAACGAACAGAAATTATTCCGTATATGAAGGGGGCTGTCCCCTCCTCAACGCCTCGCTCTTTACGCTAAAGTTTTTTTATTGTTAAAAAAAATAGAGTTTTGAGAAAGTCAAACTTTAGCGTAAGGAGCGAGGCGTTGAGAGGGGACAGCCCCCTTCATATACGGAATAATTTCTGTTCGTTTTAAGTTTTAACGTCGTTCCTTACTTTCAGTTAAAAAAACTTGTTTTTTTTATTTAATTTTTGAACGTTTTTGAATTAATGCAGGTTTTGATTTTGGCTCACCGTACATGAATAATTAAAACAAAATTTGTAAATTATATTTGGTTAAATGGCTTTCTCGAAACTTGTTTAATTTTATTTACGAACGTTTTTATTAGTAATAAATATACGTAACTTAAAATTAACTTACGTAACGAACCTCTATATTCATAAATTTTTAACACGTATACTAGGGGGTTCGGCCCCTAGTCAATACCCTGCTCTTTAAACTATAGTTCGAATTTTTTTTCCAGTTCTTTAAAAATGACCTCTTAATCACACTCAGTTGATCAGTTGAAAAACTTGTTTTTTTTATTTAATTCCTGATCTTTTTCTTTAATAATGCTGGGAAATCCGGCGCCCCCTTCATAGCAATGTCCCTTCCCCCATGAAATCTTCCTTCATGGAAAGATCCTTCCATATAGCCCCCGACCCTCTCCTTCCCCCACCTACCAGAAAAAATCTCCTCTGAAAAAGTCTGTATACTTCCCAATAACCAATACTATATGTTAACATTGAGTAAAGTTCATAACTTTCAGCCCTCCCCCTGGGGACTTTGGGGATCAAGTCATCCTAAAAGACATTTTTATCATATTTTCGACCATGCTGAACAAAATGGCTATCTCAAAATTTTGATCGGGTGACTTTGGGAAAAAAATAAGCGTGGGAGGGGGCCTAGTTGCCCTCTATTTTTTTTGGTAACTTAAAATGGGCAATTTAAATTTTAATTTCCTTTCAATTTACCCATCCCACTTTATTCTTGTACAAATTGGTCTTTCCGATCACCCCTGGGAAAAAAAAAAAAAAAAAAAAACAAACAAACAAACAAATAAACACGCATCCGTGATCTTTCTTCTGGCAAAAATGGATAATTCCAGATTTTTGCAGACAGGAGCCTGAAACCTCGACAGTAGGGCCCTCTGATATGCTTAATCTGATGGTGTGATTTTCATTAATATTCTATAACTTTTAGGGAGTCTTTCCCCCTTTTTTCGAAAATCAGCCAAAGTTTCTCAGGCGCGTAACTTTTGATGGGTAAGATTAAACTTAATGAAACTTATATATTTGAAATCAGAATTAAAATCTGATTCTTTTGATGTATCTATTAGTATCAAAATCCCGTTTTTTAGAGTTTCGGTTACCATTGAGCCGGGTCGCTCCTTACTTACAGTTCGTTACCACGAACTGTTTGACAATCCTAATCTGTCTAATAAGGATTTAACCCTAAACGGCCACGACCTCTTACGTCCTGAAGCAAGTAGCTCTTCATAGGCCTCTCTAATAAGTTTACCTCGTGGTACCTGCACTAACTTCATCCAAAATCTAACTACCTGAACTAGCCTATGTTTACGGAGCGAAAAAAGCCATAGCTCCCTTTTCAAAAACTGGGTATGCGTAGCTCTATGGAGGCCAAAAAGCCTTTTGTAATAACTTATGTGAAGAGTCTCCAGCTGTTCTGCCGCTTCCATCCCCCATAATTCCCCACCATAATGAATAACTGGCATAATCTTCGTTAAAAATATCCTCTTATGCATTGCTAGACTTTTAATACCCATAACTGTACCATTCCTAAAAACTGTTGATATAGCCGCTTTCCCCCTTTTTAATGACTCTTTAATGTGGGCACACCAACTACCATTATTTTGAAATACAAAACCTAAATATTTTGAATTTTGAACTATCTTTATTTCATCTCCTTTAAACATAAACTTACCATTACTTTCTTTATCTTTTCTTTTTGCCAAAATTTTTGTCTTCTTGACATTAAGTTGGAGCTTTTTCAGATCTAAGTAATCTGCAACAAGATCTAACAAAATCTGTAATTCCTGGGCAGACTTAGCTTCAAGCAAGCTATCATAAGTAAAAAGGCAAAACTGATAATAATTTTGAGCCAAGACCCACTGTCAGAGCCCACTTTCTTTCCAAAAACTGAACTAAGTCATCTATAAATATAGAAAACGAATGGGGGGAGAGAGCACTACCTTGTTTTACCCGTATATAGTTTCTATGTACTCTGGAAAAATCCTGATCTATTACCTTTACTACAGCCTTAGTTCTGCAATACATGCTAGTAACTAACCTCAGGAAAACACTGGGTAATCTTATGCTTCTAAGAGTATCTGCCAAAATCACCCTCTCAATATTATCAAAAGCTATTTTTAGGTCTAAAAAAGCTGCATATAGACAACTATTCCCTGTTCCATACTTATTGACTAAAGCTCTAAGCCCAAACGCCCTATCTGCTGTACTATAACCTTTCCCAAATCCTCCTTCCTCTTCATTTATAATCTTATTTTTATCTAACCACCTATCTAGCCTCCTAACACTTTCTCTAACACTTTTCTCTAACACTTTTCTAAACAATTTTCTCTAACACTTTACTAAAAACTGGTACTAGAGCTATGGGCCTATAGTTATCATTCGAGCTAGGGTCTCCCTTCTTAAAAAGCGGTATAACAACTGAAGTCTTCCATAATTCTGGCCACTTACCTGTAGATACAATACTATTAAATGCTATAACTAATATCGACAAAAACACCGAAAATTTCTTAACCACCCAGGCTGGTATCCCATCCAAACCTGGTGCTGAACCTCCTTTCATCTTAATAACTACTTCTCTAACCTCCTCTCTTGATACTTCCCCTACTAATTCATAATCATTCTCCTGCAGCGGGAAAATACTTTCACCTGAACATGACGACTGACTATCCTCTTCTAGCCCTTCACAGTCTCCTTCTAAATTCTCAAAATAACCAGGCCACGACTCCGGTGAAGGAGTTCGACCTGAAATATTAGCTCTTTCCTTTCTCATTCTACTCCAAAATTCTTTAACATTCCCTAGTGTAAAATCCTCCATCATCTTTTTTCGTTTCTAAACTGTCCCATTCCCGACTTTT